>NC_053157.1:10864521-10934521 GCF_016835505.1 Polypterus senegalus | reverse complement strand
AAGTAAGCCAATAGTGTATCACTGTCAGTAGCACATTCCGGCTAGTGGGACATGCTATACCTGGTTTTGGTGTGTGCTTTGTTGAATAATCTGCTTCAGATTTCAGGAGAGCTCACAGAAATAAAGGACGTCTGCAGCAGCTTTCCTTCTGTGCGCCTCAATTGTTACAATTGCAGCAGGGATCAATATCGTGCCTCCTAGATGGATTTCCAACTGACACTGCTATTGTCTGCAAAGGGTAGAATCGATACAAATTGGGTTTGGCTTAATATTCAAAAAGGCATCCTTCTGCTTCAATCGATTCCGAGCTGTATCATTAAGAGAGTAATAAAAATTGAGCTGGATCAAAATTATTTTTAAAAATGACTAAATAAATAATGGTGGAAAATCAATGAAAATTTGGTTTAAAAATAAATTAAGGGGTAATGTAATTTATGGGTTGCAGTGTCATTGAGCAGAATGTGTAAGAGGATTCCAAAAGGTACATGCTCGCTACATAATAAGCATTTCTAATGAGGTAAATGATACAAATTAAACTACAACGCAATTAAGTCTAGATCGCAGCCAGGGCTTAATAAAAAATGTCGCAGTGCCACTGTCTCTTTCCTGCACTGCTTGTTGTAACGGTAATGCTTTCCATTCATTTTCTTAGCCCCTTAATCCAATTAAGGGTCTTCCCTAATAGCATCAGGTACAAGGTGGGGATCAGCTTCGTATGCATCATCAGGTTTTAAAATAAATGAATATTCTCTAACCCAGATAATGATGTTCAAGGTCCCAAGATAGATCAATAGATATGAAAGGCACTATATCATAGATAGCTATGAAAACCACTATATGATTGATAGATAGGAAAGGCACTATATGATTTATAGTTAGATAGATAAAAGGCACAATAGATAAAGGTGCTATTTGATTGATAGAGAGATAGATAAAAGGCACTATATGATTAATAGATAGATGGCAAAGGAACTATTTGATTGATAGGTAGATAGATCGATACTATAGATTAACAGTATGTTGTACAATAGATCTGTGTTCCCCAAAGTCAGTCCTGGTGACCCACTGCGGCTGTGGGTTTTTGTTCCATTCAGATTCACAATCAATGATAATAACTGATAATAATTGATCTGATTTATTTATCTGGCCTTTTTTTTCCTCTTCTCTTATTCTGCATTAAGAAAAGCAAAGCAGTATGATTTTGACATTTATGAGACATTTAGAAATATTTCTATGCTTGCTACAGCTTTAAATGTGTAATTCTGTTTTGTTTTTTTCTGACTGTTTTGTCATTTTTTCTGTGTAGTTTGCTCCCTTCATTGTCTCCAAATAATGGCAGTTAAAAATGGGCAGAGCAGACACCCAGGCACACAACACTGAATGAAGGATGAAAGGCTTCAACTAGTTCAATGGCAGACCCACTAATTAGTAAATGAAGGGTTAAATTACCAGAACAGGTAGAATAGCAGAATGAAATCAGGATGAAAATATTAACAACTAAAAATCCCCATATAATTGCATGGTTAGGCAAGGAGTCCAGAAAATAGAAAGGTTGATTGGAGCAAAAACCTATAGCCTCAGAGGATCCCTAGGACTGTTTAGATAGATTGATATTAAAGGCACTATATGAAAGATAAATAATATGCTATACAATAGGTCAGGGGTGTTAAACTCCAATCCTGGATGGCTTCTGTGGCTGAAGGTTTTCATTCTAACCATTTTCTTAATTAGTGACGCATTAGTGCTGCTAATTAATGATTGCCTTCATTTTATTTGACTTGCTTTTTAAGACTCAGACACCTTAATTATTTCTTTTTCCTTAATTAGCATCCAAACAATCATAAGATACAAAACGAGCCATCACATTACCAGCAGCTGGTGTCCATCATGCAGTATTAGAAAATAAATAAAGGTGAAGTTCTTAGCCAGGGATCTGTCTACTAAGGCGCCTGCCTTTGACTACCTCTTAGGCTCCAATGCCCCAGACCCTTTGGGCACCTTCTGTAGGAGCAGGACCCACTGGATGATGGACATGTATTGCTCCTTTGGGCTGTTCCGGGCCAGTTCCCATGGGTACAGGCCAAACCAGGAGCCTCTTGCCAACGAGCCAAGGCCTGGATCCAGAGCAGGGCTTTGGGTTCTCTTTTCTGCATGAGGTAATAGAACCACACTTATTCAGGTCTCACACCTAGAACCAACATGCCTTGGGTGACCCTGCCATGAGCAGATGCCCTGGACATCATTATTATAGGATCACTGGCTCACACAAACCCCTCCATCACGATAAGGTGGTGATTCACAGAGATGTAGTGTAGTGACTGAAAGAGCTAGAATGAAGACACAAGCACCAGAAACTGAGAGAGAGAATGCTTTAGCCTGGTCTGAGAACACCTCTGTATCCCCCATTAAGAGTTGGAGAAGGTTGCAGGAAAAAGGGAGGTCTGAGCATCATTGATTAGCCTGATGCCTTGTGACCCGGATCCTAGATGAGTGTCAGAAAATGGATGGGTAAAGTTGTTAGTAATGTTTGTCTACTGAGGTCCACAAAACATTTTGAATTTGCTTTTAGGAAAAAAAAAACAACTGTTTTTGAAACGTCTGCACCAACAGACCACGGAATTCAAATTGGGTTTAATTAACAACAGGAATTGGCTTCTAATTAAGAAACTGGTTGGAGTGAAATTAGGTTAAGTTTGAGGCCTCGACTTAGCTGGTCTTATGTTGACTCACTTCAGATATCGCCAGCAGCCATTCCACATGTGTTTCAGAAGAGGTCATACACCTGAAGCTAAGCATGTTCAGGCCTGGCCAGTACTTGGATAGGAGACCATCTAGGAAAAGCTTGGGTTCCTGCTGGTAAAGGTGTTCGTGCAGACAGCAAGGGGCGCTTACGCTCTAGTCTGTGTGTGGATCCCAATGGCCCAGTGCAGTGTTGGGGACACTGTTGCTGTAAATGTGGTGCTGTCCTTTGGATGTGACATACAGTAAAAATGAGGTCTTGATTATCTGTGGTTATGAAAGATCCCTGGGCATTCTTACTAAAGAACTGGGTGTTTCCTTATGTCCTGGCAAATTTGCTCACCATGGTCTAGTTTTTCTGAAACACTGAAGTTGTCTTCATATGCTGTAAAGTGCATAGGTATCACATTTTTCAGTGGTGGAATTACAAATAAAAAAGAGTGATTTAACTATTTAGGAAAACTAAAACTCTATGCTTTTTTTTTTTTCAGCCAATTGGAGCACTCAATCCAAAGAGAGCAGCATTTTTCTCTGAGCGCTTTGACACTTGGGAAGATGATCAAGTACCAAAGTTTCACTACGGCACCCATTACTCAACTTCCAGCTTCACACTTATGTGGCTTTTAAGAGTTGTAAGTACTACTGATGCACTCAGTGTTGACAAAAGTCCCCTTTGCCATGTATATAACTCAAAATGAGAGAAAAGTGTATCACTTGATCCAGTTAGCTTAAGGCCATGTCACATTAGATGACTTTTCCAGCGATTTTCAGCTGCACATTTCGTTCACGTCATGTTTGCAAGTCAGTGGCAGTCGCAGCATGTTCCTGTAACTACCAGTCACGAAGTCTGGCCTTCCTGGATGGTCACTGCAGTTACTCTTTGACCCTGCCTGAAAAAATAAAACAGGTTTGATTTTGTGTTAATTCACAAGGGGTAGGCTCTGTCTGCAAGAGAGTTGACAACCAATGAATGCTCACCCAGGCGTGATAATGTCTGCACCACTTGATAGCTTGTGTAATGTCACAAACCCTTCAGGCTTCTCCTTGAACATTGCACAGCCTGTTCTTAAAATCATTTTTACAGGGTATCCATGTCACTGATACTTAATTTCTTTGTATCCATTTCTAGCTTCAACAAATCATCTTGTATTGGTCCATGTTCTGCTTATGAAATGTAATATGGTTGGAGTTATTACAGGAACTTAAACATATCAGAATCAGTCTTGTCTTTTTTTTGTGGGTATAAATAAATAGAATATAGTAATTAGTAAAATAAGATTGGGAACTGAAACTCCTACTACCTAGAAGTCTGTGCAATACTATTAAATAGATCAATAGACAGAACTTTATTTGTCAAAAAGGGACATTTTTTTTTACAGAAGATCATTAAGATAATATATGCATGCACACTATGGTCTAAACCTGCTCCAGAATGACTAAAAGGAAAGAAGACTTCTGACTTTGCAGTCCCAGTCCCAGTGAGGCATCATACAGGTGTATTGTTGTTGGTATAAAGGAGCCCCCATCCAGTTTCTTGACACACTTCTGCTGAATAATTTGTTGGCTGAAAGTCATCAGTGTTGGTGTGTCAGAGAGAGGACGTGCAGCATTGTTCACAATGGTAATCAGTTTTATCTTCATTCTTTCCTTCACTGCTACCTCAGGGACGGGGTTCAGAGTGTATCACATAACTGAGCCTACCCTTTTAATTATCTTGTTCATTTGGTGGGCTCTCTCTGTGATGTCACCAGCCTAGCACACCACATCTTAGAAAATCACACTGGCCATCACAAAGTTATACAAGATGTGAAGGATGTCGCTTCCTGTATTAAAGGAACAGAGTCTCCTAGAAGAAAGAGCTTGCTCTCCCCTTTCTTTGAAAGGATAAGGAAGGATAGGAACTGGGGGTTTAGTATGTCGGATAGAGACAGCACTCATGCAATAAAGAAAGCCTGCTCAGAAGAACATCCATTGAATTCTATGATCGCGTCTCCGACCACTACATCACAATCCCAACATTTACGCAATATTTCAGTTAATCCTGTGCGATACCCATTCATATATACAGTTTTTCGGAACCTTGTCACATCTGCCATAAAGTTCTCTACACTGAACGTAGACCTGGGGACCCCGTAATGCAAGGGAGCAGCACTATAGCCACGCGACCATGCCCCTCGTCACCCATGTTTAATACATGCTTTAATGTATTTCATCATAAAAAAGCTTTCAAGTATTTATCTTAGTATTCTGAATGTTCATAGAGCAGGAATATCATGAAGTCAATGTGCGACGATCACTGCAGGCGCCGCCTCAGTGCAAGAGGAAGTCAGTTTAAGAAACATGTAGAATTTAACAACTGGGTCAGGGAACACTTAACACATAGTATATAATGTGCTACATTAACTTATGACGGGGTTTGAGAAAATCTAGTAAATGAAACATTCATTTTAAGATGAAGTTTAGTTTGCGACATTCTACTGACAAAATAAACTACGAGAATAAAGTGGAGATGTCGACTTTAATCTCGACGTGAATTGCGAGAATAAAGAGGAAATGTTGAGAATATATAAAGTCAACATGTCGACTTTAATCTTGACGTAAATGTCGAGAATAAAGTGGAAATGTCGAGAATAAACTCAACATGTCGACTTTAATCTCAATGTAGATGTCGAGAATAAAGTGGAAATATCGAGAATAAAGTCAACATGTCGACTTTATTGTTGACATTTTTTTTTTTTTTCTTCAGCGTGGCCCTAATATGCTTCCGTAGTTCAGAGAGCAGGAATTTCATGAAATTAATGTATTCTGTGTGGTGATCGCTGCCTGTGCCTCCTTAGTGCAAGAGGAAGTCAGTTTAAGAAGCACATAGCGATTAACATGGCTCGGGGAACACTTAACACAAAGCATTTAATGGGCTACATAACTTATGATGGTGTTTGAGAAAATCTAGTAAATGAAATATTCATTTTAAGATGAAGTTTAGTTTACGATGTTGTACTTTAATGACAAGTTATGAGAGTAAAGTCAGCATGTTGACTTTATTCTCGTCATAAGCGTCGAGATTAAAGTGGGAATGTCGAGAATAAAGTCAACATGTCGTCACACTATTATACAGTACCCAGGTACATTACACAGTATTGGAAAAAAAATAAAATAAGTATAACTTGGCTTGCAGTATTATCCAGTAGTATAGAAACAGTATTCACACATTTGAACATAATGGTCCACATCTGACCTTTTAAAACCAAAGTATCTTCTGACAACAGACACCACTCATTTTTTCAGCAAAAGTTCTTCTGTGTCATCGTGTTCAACTTTATCGTCTGCTACAGCTTCAGTTTTGGAATGTTCTCTGTCCATTTTCACCGCTCAATACCTCCACTAATGCATGTACTCTGCTGCATGTTATTTTAGCGGTGCAGCAGTGAAAAAGGTTCCCCCTTAAACAGTTTCCCACTGCGCCACGTTCCGAGCATTGTTTAGGCTATTTAAACCGGTGTTGCAATATAAGAAAAATCAATATCATAACAAAAATAAAAAAATGGTTTTTGGTATGAACCGGTATACTGCCCAGCATTACTGTTAACGCCTCGTACAGCACCAGGCTCTAACAAGGCAGCACATTGTTGGCTGTCACAAAAAGGGGCAACCATGAGTGTGCTAAAAGGTCGGCACACAGTCAGTAAATTTGACATTGAGTCATGTAAATTGACATGGTCTGGCAACGAGACTGGCTATGCAGTCAGCAGGCCTGACATAACCTACAGCTAGAAGTCATCTAATTTGACACGGGTTTAGGCCTCACTTTCATGCAAATGTATTAAAAAGGTATTTCATCGTCATTTACTCTTTTTTTTTTTTTTTTAACACATTTAATTATTTATTACATCTTAATTTCTGTATTTTCAGGAGCCGTTCACAACATTTTTCCTAAATTTGCAAGGAGGAAAGTTTGACCATGCGGATAGAACCTTTTCTTCTGTGTCAAGGGCTTGGCGTAACTGCCAGAGAGACACTTCTGATGTGAAGGTAAGAAATGAATAAGTAATAATAATTGTTTAGTAAGGTCTCCTGTATGAAGTGTATAACTTAGTATAAACAGGGGTGGGCAAAAATAGGTTTACAGTTGTGAGTATACGAAACACAGACTTTAGTCTTGTATAATTATGTATTTATTAATTATTGTATTATTTATTTGTATTATTTGTTGTCTTATTATTATTAAAAGTGTGCTAGAGTATAGCAAGTCGACTTCAAGAATGTGTAAATAATGAAGACGGGTAATTTAAGCACTTACGAGATTGTGCCATTGTGACCTTCTTTTGAGTTAATCTGTACTAATAAAAGGCAAAGCCCTCACTCACTCACTCACTCACTCATCACTAATTCTCCAACTTCCCGTGTAGGTAGAAGGCTGAAAGCTCATTCCTTACAGCTTACTTACAAAAGTTAAGCAGGTTTCATTTCGAAATTCTACACGTAACGTTCGATAACGGTCAACAACATCTGCCATGTTGAACTTTCATATTTACGGCCCCATCTTCACAAAATTTGGTAGGTGGCTTCCCTGTGCTAACCAAAACCGATGTACTACCTATTTCAGTGGTATGATGCCACTGTCGGCTGCCATATTGAACTTTCCGATATCACTAATTCTCCAACTTCCCGTGTAGGTAGAAGGCTGAAATTTGGCATGCTCATTCCTTACAGCTTACTTACAAAAGTTAAGCAGGTTTCATTTCGAAATTCTACGCATAACGGTCATAACAGTCGACAAAGTCCGCCATGTTGAACTTTCTTATTTATGGCCCCATCTTCACGAAATTTGGTAGGTGGCTTCCCTGCACTAACCGAAACCAATGTACGTACTTATTTCGGTGGTATGATGCCACTGTCGGCCGCCATATTGAACTTTTCAACGGTCTTTGTTACTTATGGGCCCATCTTCAAGAAATTTGGTACGTGGGTTCCCACCGCTAACTGAATCCTACTTACTTACATATATACGTCCATAGCCTGCAGCTTGGTCACCGTGTGAGGCGGCTTTGGGTCTCCCATCCCAACGCCTCCCACGTTGTTGGCTGCCTGCCTATTTAAGGCCGTCCGTTGCTCCGGTCTCTACATTCCCTTCCTTGCTTCGCCACAGGATTCACGTCTCCCTGCTGATAACTGCAGCCTTTTTATTTAATCCACGGCTTCTCCGCTGTTTTATTGTTCATTTATTAAGATTATAGTTATTGTTTAGGTATTTTAGACTTACTTTACATTGTTAAGGTACCCATTTCCTTTATCATTCCAACCGTACCCCTATTAACATGTCTATCGAGGTGATCACCATCGATCAAAGAACTGTCACTTACTGAGTGGTTTCCATGCCCGGAGATGGCACCTACCTTTTCCATTCTCTGTGTTACATATTGCACGGCCATATCAGGCTCACTCTTGATATCCATTGTGTCTTATGTATTGAATGACTGGACAGGTTCAAGGTGTGGACTGATGACGGTACAGGAGATAATTATACTACGCAGGAGCACTAGAAGAGTGAAATGCTTAAGCCCTTCACCTGTGGTTCTGCATGTGAGTTGATGGCTGCCGCTGAATTGTTCGGTTGTCGCTTTCAAGTGTACCGAAATGGCCAAATATTTTACACCTTTCGACAACTGCCAATGCCTCTTAAACATCTTAGACTCACAGGTGACGATTTCAGTAGTGGACACTTTGATGTTTATGAATGTTTAAACTCTCAAAAGCTGGATGTGAAGTTATCGATGAAACTGGTTGTATACTTACAACGCTTGACAGATGCCGAATGTCACTTCAACACAAGTCCTGCAAATACTGTCGTCATTGAAACAAACCATGAAACTCAAACCGATTATGACAGCAGCAATCCAAGCTGTGAGATTTGAAACAAGATTACTGTTCACATGGCCAACTGTACGTTATATGCTCAAGAGTAAGCTCAGCGCACAGCTTGGTCATATTACAACTGGAGGGCCGAACTCACAATGTGGTATACAAAGAGATCCTTAACAAATAATTATTGGTATATTTTCCCTCAGTTTAAAAAGGTTTAAGTCAGTACTTAGCCGCTGCGAAGCGCGGTTATTTTGCTAGTAAAGTTAATAAAGCTGTTGTAATAATCATAACCTGTACGTCTTTTTCCATACTAATACCGGTAAGCCTACTTTTGCCCACCACTGTATCATGATTTCAAGCTTAAAACTTTGATTTATTTTTGATCATGTTTTTCAAGGAAATCAAATAACTTTTTATATACAAAATAAGTTGTAAAATTACAACTCCCGCTTAACTTTCAATGAGCCTTTATGAGCTAGCTAGTACAGCTTAGTATTCTTGTGTGTGTGTCCATGTGTGACAAAGGGAATTATAGCAACCAACTCTGCAGATACTGCTACTACTTTGAGTTGCACTATAATGGAGGCGACTAAAGCATATATATGTTCACCTTTAATACATGTCAGGCTACCATCATCCCTCTGGGTTAGTGATCAAAGCAACTAGCTAATCCTGATCTCGCTTCACTGGGGTCTAACCTTTACTTGAACTTTTTCGGAATGCTCCCCTTTTTTTCCCTCGTTTCAATGCGGAGTCTTTGGACTATTCAAAGGGACTCTCATGGTTGATCAAGTGTTAGGCAGTTGTTATGTGCATGTCTGTGTGTGTGTGTTTCCTCTTCTGTTTTTAAGAGTTTTTTTTTTTTGCTTATTACAAAAATCCTTACATACAGTAGGCACCTTGATAATCTAGCAGTGAGGTGTGAGCACAAAAAAAGATTCTTTTTATTGATGTTTTTTATTATTGTATTTGGCGGATACCTTTAATCAAGGCAGCTTAACATTTAGGATACAGTACAAGTATCTTGAATTTTTTTTTTTTAATTAAAGCACATGCAGGTTAAGTGACTTGTTCAGGCTCACACAACGCTCAAGGGTGGGGATTAGCACTCATTTGAACTCAAGTCCAGTGTCTTTTCCATTACACCATACCACCTGTAGCTAAGCATGTTTGGACCTGGCTAGTACTTGGATGGGAGACCATCTAGAAAAAGTATGGAATGATGCTGAAAAAGATTATTGGTGAGGCCAGCAGGGGGCACTTACCCCGTGGTCTGAGTGTGGATTCCAATGCAGTGAAGGGGACACTGTGATGTCAATATGCCACTGTCCTTTGGCTGAGATCTAAAACCGAGGTCCTCACTCTCTGTGGTCATTAAAGGTCTCTGGGCATCTTTCGAAAAGAGTAGAGTTTATCCTAATGTCCTGGCTAAATTAACCATCATGGCTTTGTTCATTCTCACCCCCTAATTATTCCTGTATCTATCTGTGAACTTCTTGTAGTGCCTGATTTTCTCTGTACAAAAATAAACTGAATTTAATTAAAGATCCCAGCCTCACTGGATCGAGGCAGGCTCAAATCCCAGAGGGCCTTGTATCAGTTCATCATAGGGCACATTCTTGTATGCACCCACACTCATTTAGAAATTTAGAAAAGCCAGTCAACCTAACCTGTGCATATTTCAAGTCAGGTTCATTGTTGTGTATTCAGTGCAGTGAAACATTTACTGGCCTGTCTCCTCCGGACAGCTAACAAAAATAAAATGAAATAAAGTGTACATAGCACATGACATGCATGTATGTGTGTGGGTTCTGTGTGTATGTACATGTATGTGTGTGTGTGTGTGTGTGTATATATATATATATATATATATATATATAATATATATGTGTGTGTGTGTATGTGTATATATAGATAGATAGATAGATAGATACTTTATTAATCCCAAGGGAAATTCACATAATCCAGCAGCAGTATACTGATACAAAGAAACAATATTAAATTAAATAGTAAAAAAAAATTAAAATAAAATTAATGTTAGCATTTACTGCCCTGGGTAGAATTGAAGAGTCGCATAGTGTGGGGGAGGAACGATCTCCTCAGTCTGTCAGTGGAGCAGGACGGTGACAAAAGTCTGCCGCTGAAGCTACTCCTCTGTCTGGAGATGATCCTGTTCAGTGGATGCAGTGGATTCTCCATGATTGACAGGAGTTTGCTTAATGCCCGTCGCTCTGCCACAGATGTTAAACTGTCCAGCTTCATTCCTACAATAGAGCCTGCCTTCTTAACAAGTTTGTCCAGGCATGAGGCGTCTTTCATCTTTATGCTGCCACCCCAGCACACCACCGCGTAGAAGAGGGCACTCGCCACAACCGTCTGGTAGAACATCTGCAGCATCTTACTGCAGATGTTGAAGGATGCCAACCTTCTCAGAAAGTATAGTCTGCTCTGTATATGTGCATATATGTGTATGTATATATGTGTGTATGTATGTATATGTGTATATATATGTGTCTATCTTTATATATAATACGCTACCGTGGCTGTTCATTTGTCTGTCTTGGATTTGAAATCACCTGTAGCTTGCAAACCATTTCACATATTGACCTGAAATTTGATACACATATACTATGTGAAATCGACTATCTGCTTTCAGGGGGATGATTTTTATTCCCCTTTTTATTTTTATTTATTTTATTGTAGAATCAACTCTCAGCAGCGGAGTGCAGGGGGGCCGTGCGGCACATGTGTATGGGGCGCCATTCTCATCTCTACCACCTTCGCTGTCACTTCCCCTACATCTTTATATCTTAAATCATTCTTGAGGCAGATTGAAGACTTAAGTGGCAGCTTAAGTGAAAAATTAAAGAAAACGTACTAAGTAATTGCAACACAAGCACTGACTTAATCAGTTTTAACATGAAAAGATGCTGACGAAAGAAGAGAAGAAGCAGGCCGTTAGGTGGAGAAAAGAAGAGCTGTAGTTAAAGCATAAAATGACAAACAAGAGAGAGTTTCTTGCAAAACCACCATTGACATAATAAGGGGGTTTTATTATTTGTTTATGCAGAATGTGCAACGGAATTGTCTGCTGTGAGGTGATACCCACATTATCCAGCCCTTCAGGAAAAATCAATGCCATAAAGATTCAGTTAAATAAATCCTCCAAGAAAGCATATATGCCACACGTTGTTGACTTGGCTTATAGTGCTCTTTTGATAGTGCCCACTTTGAAAAGTGCTTTATAAAAAGAAAGGTTAATTATTGTCAACAGAGTTCCATAGCACAGACATCAGCACTGAAGTCACCAGAGGTCATCACAGTACAGTGTGAGTGGTAGGAGTTGTCGATAGAGCCAAAGGAGCTGCTGTTGATGAGCGCATCTGGAGGGCTCTCTGAAACACTCAATAAAAGAAATTGTAATCCAAAATTATCTCCGCCAAAATTAACTGAATGTCAGTCAGCACATAAGAAACCTCATGTATAGAAACAAAAACTGAACCAAAGCCAGACAAGAAGGTTCAGAAAATGGTTCCTGTCCACAGGCTCTGCTTTTCATGAATAACAAGGGAAACTGTCTGCTCTCTCTTAAAGACCCTTCATATTTTATATTAAAAATAGATTGCTTTTCTGTACTCTTATATGGTTTATGTCTGCCTGTTTATATTACTCCTTTTATTTCCCTTTTCTTGGGGCCGAGCACATGGTACAGTACCTAAGTTGCTTCAGAAAGTATTCAAACACCCTTTACTTTCTACACACTTCCTTGTGTTTAGATTTAATTTTAAATACCCAAACTGACAAACTGAAGACGTGTTTTGAGAAAGGTTTTTGAGAAAATGTATTCAAAATCAAAACTGAAATCTATTGTTCAAAGAAAATACACTGCACAAAAAAGTTAAAGGAACACCGAGTATAATCCGAGTATAGCATCAAGTCAGTTAAACTTCTGGGCTATTGTTCTGGTCAGTTAAGTAGCAGTGGGGGGTTGTTAAGCAGTTTCAGCTGCTTTGGTGTTCATGAAATTGACAACAGGTGGACTAGAGGGGCAACAATGAGATGACCCCCAAAACAGGAATGGTTTAACAGGTGGAGGCCACTGACATTTTTCCCTCCTCATCTGTTTTTTCACTAGTTTTACATTTGGCTACGGTCAGTGTCACTACTGGTAGCATGAGGCCATACCTGGACCCTACAGAGGTGGCACAGGTAGTCCAACTTCTCCAGAATGGGACATCAATACGTGTCATTGCCAGAAGGTTTGCTGTGTCTCCCAGCACAGTCTCAAGGGCATGGAGGAGATTCCAGGAGACAGGGAGTTACTCTAGGAGAACTGTGCAGGGCTGTAGAAGGTCCTTAAGCAATCAGCAGGACAGGTGTCTGCACCTTTGGGCAAGGAGGAACAGGATTAGCACTGCCAGAGACCTACAAAATGACCCCCAGCAGGCTACTGGTGTGAATGTCTCTGACCAAACAATCAAACAGACTTCATAAGGGTGGCCTGAGGGCCCAACGTCCTGTAGTGGGCCTGTGCTCACTGCCTGGCACTGTGGAGCTCGATTGGCATTTGCCATAGAATATGTCCTGTGATTTTTGCAGATGAGAGCAGGTTCACCCTGAGCACATGTGACAGACGTGAAAGGGTCTGGAAAAGCTGTGGAGAACGTTATGCTGCCTGTAACATCATTCAGCAAGACTGGTTTGGTGGTGGGTCAGTGATGGTCTGGGGAGGCATATTCATGGAGGGACGCACAGACCTCTACAGGCTAGACAATGGCACCTTGACTGCCATTTGGTATTAGGATGAAATCTTTGGACCCCTTGTCAGACCCTATGCTGGTGCTGTGGCTCCTGGGTTCCTCCTGGTGCTCAGCCTCATGTGGCGAGTGTATACAGGCAGTACCTTGAGGATGAAGGAATTGATACCTTTGACTGGCTCACCTGACCTCAATCCAATAGAACACCTCTTGGTGTGTCATTACGTTTTGGTCCATCCGACGCCACCAGGTTGCACCTCTGACTGTGGCTCAGTGATGCCCTGGTCCAGATCTGGAAGGAGATCCCCCAGGACACCATCCGTCATCTCATTAGGAGCATATATATGAAATTATACAAATCACCAGTACAGATACAACAAATGCATTTGATAAGGTGCCACATTAGAAGTTGCGCACTACACTGAAAGAATTGGCAGTTCAGAGTGTGGTGTGTAGACTGTTGCAAAATCATCTCAGACTTAGGAAGCAGAAGGCGATAGTGCGATTATTTCTTATCAGACTTGGGCGAAGTTAAGAGTGGTGTCCAACAGTAGAATCTGTAGTGGACTCGTTACTCTCAACTTCCAGACAGTGTTCAGAAGCCATTTAAAAGGCTAACAGTATGTTTGGTTATATATAGCACCCTGTTGTGTGGAGTACAAGCTGAAGCTTTATAACGCACTGGTGAGGCCTCATCTGGAGTCCTGTGTGCAGGCTTGGTCTCCAGGCTACAAAAATTATCTGGCAGTGCTAGAAAAAGTCCAGAGAAGAGCGACTCTGCTGATTCCAGGGCTACAGGGGGTGAGTTATGAGGAAAGATTAAAAGAGCTGAGCCTCTGCAGTTTAAGCAAAAGAAGATGAAGAGGAAACCTGAGTGAAGTGTTTAGCATTATGAAGGGAATGAGTCCAGTGGATCGAAACAGTGACTTTAAAATGAGTTCATCAAGAGCACAAGGGACACAGTTAGAAATTTGTCAAGAGTAAATTTCATGCAAACATTAGGAAGCTTTTCTTCACACAAGGAACCACAGACCGTAAGTGGCTAAGAATTGTGGTAGACGTTCAGACTTTAGGGACCTTCAAAACTCGACTTGATGTTATTTGGGAGAATTAAGTGGATAGGACTGATGAACTTTGCTTGGCTGAATGGCCTGTTCTTTTCAAAATCTTTGCAATAATTATTATTACCCAGTTTCAAGTAATTCTAATTTCTAAACTAATTGGCACAATCAATTAAATCTAAAGATGACAGTAATAAGTTCCTCACTTGATGCGCCTATAAGAAACGACCCTTTTTATGTCCCATAAGCCATGTATGTATGTATGTATGTATGTATGGGAAGGACTGACTGTCAAAGTTCTTGAAAGGTTAGAACAATTGTACTTTTTTTTTTAAAACAACCGGTCTACAGATCCACATTGTTTTGAAACTTCAAAAGACTTTGTTGGAAAGTTATCTTATCCAAAGATCTTGATCATACATTGGTCTTCTCTTTCTTGTTAAATTAATCTTAGCCTGAGTGAACCTATTAATTTTTTACATTTAAGATTTCTCATTTAAAGATTTACCAATGTTGTTTCTTGTCCTAGTGTGTGTATATAAACACAGAGAACTCCAGTTACTGTATGACATCTTGCCTGATGAAGGGGCCTGAGTTGCCTTGAAAGCTTGCATATTGTAATCTTTTTAGTTAGCCAATAAAGGTATTTTGCTTGGCTTTTCTCTGCATTCATAATGGCTAACACGGTACAACACCCTAGTACTATGAACAATTTTACTGAACGCCTCGGACTACAACATTTCAGAATGTCAATTTTTGCAAAGTTGTGCTGTTGAATAGAAACATTTGTGGACCAGTAAGTAGCCACCTAGCACCAGTTTCGACCCTGAAAGTGCATTCTCATAGCTGCACACAAATTATCCATTTACAATGAGTGTGGAGTTCTTAGAAGTCAGTAAGTCTGCTGTCCTCTGCTGTGTTTATGTGGTATTTGAGAGAGAATGATCCGCAGGTAAATCAACTTAACAAACGTTGCAGAGACAAACAAGTGTGTTCTCCAATTCTTTAGGATGCTTTATGCCACAAATGTGCGCTGCAAGTGATAGAACACAAATACCTTTTCTTCCCCAAACTGAAATCTGTCACGTTTACTTTAAAAGTAAAGGATGGCCTTGTGTCATTCTTCAGATGTTTGTCATGACGAGTATTTCATCCACATTACACTTATATAGGAATGGCTAGATAGGCTATGCTCAAACTAGCTTACTTTTAAATAAAATTACTAGCGTCTTTGTAATGAGTGGCCAATAGGAAATGTGGTTATATACCGAATCCTGTCACATGATTCCAAATTTATGTATAACTGTGTAAATTTTTTGCAGCAATTAAAGCATCAGCAACTTATCTGTTCAAACGGAATAGGAAAAAGTTTTATTGATATTTGTAAAATATTACGATCAACTACCATTTCCAGTTCTTGGATCAACCATCACTTCAAAGCATTAAAATATTTTTCTTCATAATCCTTTAAATGGAAACATGGCTCATGATTTCTTCTTAAAAAACATACATGTAAGACCTAATGGGAGAATTTGGGTATTGCCTTATCTATCAAGCTTGATGAGCTAAATGGCCTCCTCTCATCATTAGAATTTCTTATGCTCATTTTTATTGCAAATTAGCTAATTGGTGGATCATTTGACATCTGTTCTCTGGTCAGGCAACTGTGTTAGAGTCTTGTGTCCCTGGAACCTTTCCAGGTTTTTCTTTGCATTGTCACAGATGAGTACAGTGTTGTCATGGGGGGGGAATGCAAGTAATCTGCAAGAATATTTGAATATCAAAATATTATAGCATCACTGCTACTCAGCAAGATGCATTTGTGGGTTCAGGAGTGTTCAGAATATCTTCTTCAATCCATAAATTTAAATAAATGAGCATTTGCATTCATCTGATAAGGTGTTGTGTTTGTTCAGCTTTCCAGTGTTTGTGTTCATTACAACTCCACAATGGTACATTCTGATCTGGAATGGCCAACAGTTGCCTATTCCTTTCGGTGTCTTTTGACTCGGCCATTACTTGTCCGATTGTAAATAATTTCATACTCCTCTCAAGTTGTCTCAGGCTTGAGCAGACACCCCATTAGCCTCCATTGTAAGGCGTCAGTGTGAGCAGGATACTTTTTTTAATTTATACAAATGACTTAGATAGATACTTTATTAATCCCAAGGTGAAATTCTCATACTCCAGCACCAGCATACTGATAAAAAACAACATTAAATTAAAGATAAAAATACAGGTATAACAGACAATAACTTTGTATAATGTTAACGTTTACCCCTCTGGGGTGGAATTGAAGAGTCGCATAGTGTCGGGGAGGAACGATCTCCTCAGTCTGTCAGTGAAGCAGGACGGTGACAGCAGTCTGTCGCTGAAGCTGCTCCTCTGTCTGGAGATGATCCTGTTCAGTAGATTCTCCATGATTGGCAGGAGCCTGCTCAGTGCCCGTCGCTCTGCCACAGATGTCAAACTGTCCAGCTAAGTGCCTACAATAGAGCCTGCCTTCCTCACCAGTTTGTCCAGGCGTGAGGCATCCCTCTTCTTTATGCACACCACCTTGTAGAAGAGGGCACTTGCCACAACAAATAGAACATCTGCAGCATCTTACTACAGATGTTGAAGGATGCCAGCCTTCCAATGAAGTATAGTCGGCTCTGTCCTCTCTTGCACAGAGCATCAGTATTGGCAGTCCAGTCCAATTTATCATCCAGCTGCACTCCCAGGTATTTATAGGTCTGCACCCTCTGCACACTTAACTTTAGAATACAGTTTTGCAAGGCAAATGTGTATATATACTATATTTGTGAAGAAGTAATGTGCTCTCCATAACGTTTGGGACAAAGACACATTTCCCTTCATCTGTCTCTCTGTTCCAGAGTTAAAAATTAATCACATCTGAATTGTTTGATTTGTAAAGTGCACATTTCTTCCATTTAAGGAGATTTATATACATTTCAATCACACCATGTAGAATTGACAACACTTTTCTACAAGAATCCCACCCCCTAATTTCCCCCCTCTAACTTCCAGGCATCATAATGTTTGTTCTTCTACCCTTTGGAGTCTGTGGTTGCCATTGTTCAATGTGAGGATAAGAGCTGTGCCAATGAAATTCAAAGAAACCGTTATAAGGCTGAAAACAAGAATAACACCAACAGAGACATCAATAAAATCTTAGGATAACCTAAATCAACTGTCTGGAATATTATTAAGAAGAAAGAACACACTGGTGTGCTCAGCAATCATAAAGGTACTTTTAGGCCAAGGAAGACCCCCCAGTGTTAATGACAGAAGAATCTTCACAATGGTCAAGAAAAAGCCCCCAACTCCTGTCTGACAGATCAGAAACATTCATCAGGAGGCAGAGGTGGATGTGTCAGAGACGACTATCAGCAGATGGCTTCATGAATAGAAGTACAGAGGACACACTGCAAGATGCAAACCACAAAATCAGGATGGCCAGATTACAGTTTGTGAAAAAGGACTTTAAAGAGCCTGCAGAATTCTGGAGAAAGGTCTTGTGGACGGACAAGACAAAAGTGAACCTGCATTACAGTGACAGAGCAAAGTGTGGAGACGATAAGGAACTACCCAAGGTCTAAAGCAGACCACCTCATCTGTTAAACATAGCGGTGCTGGTGGGGGGTACACTTCTCTTCATTGCTGATGGAGGTGGCACAATTAATTCTGAGGTGAACAGAAACATCTGCTCAAGTTCCAGTAAATGTCTCTAAACTCATTGGACCACACTTCATCCTACACTAGATAATGATCCAAACAATACAGTTAAGGCAACACATGAGTTAGTCCAGTGGTTCTCAAACTGTGGGGTGGGGCGCAAAGATGTGAAATAAAGAAAACAAGATTCAAAAATATGAAAAATACATCTATTGAAACCAAAACAAAAAATGACTTAAACTACATTCTGATACTGGAAAAATAAATATAGAGTTAGATAAATGTCGATAAAAGTTAAGTAGGTATAATGAAATATGCATCTATGATATAACCAACTATCAATCCATCCAACCCGCTATATCCCAACTACAGGGTCACGGGGGTCTGCTGGAGCCAATCCCAGCCAACACAGGGCACAAGGCAGGAAACCAACCCTGGGCAGGGCGCCGGCACACACATACACACACCAAGCACACACTAGGGACAATTTAGGATCACCAATCCACCTAACCAGCATGTCTTTGGACTGTGGGAGGAAATCCATGCAGACACGGGGAGAACATGCAGACTCCACGCAGGGAGGACCTGGGAAGCGAACCCAGGTCTCCTAACTGCGAGGCAGCAGCACTACCCACTGCGCCACTGTGCCGCCCTCTGTAATACGTCATTAATTAAAAAGGAACAAATTGGTATTAGTGGGCTCCTTTCAAAAAAAACGTTAGGGGGGCGCGATTAAAACTGTTTTGAAAACTCGGGTTGCAAATACTTAAGGGTTGTGAAACGCTGAGTTAGTCAAAGCTTGAAATTGGACAATTCTGGATTGGCCAAGCCAATCATCTGATTTAAATCAAATTCAACAGGCCTTTCATATGCTGAAGATAAAAGGTAAGGCGACAAGCCCCCGAATCAAGCAGTAGCCCTAAAGATGGCTGCATTAGAGGTTTTGCAGAGCGTCACCAGAGAAGATCCTCTGCAGCTGGTAGTGTGGATGAATCGCAGACTTCATGCAGTCATTACATGCAAGGGATATGCGACAAAGTCCTAAAAATGACAACGGCTTTAATAAACCTGTCATTGCTGTGTACCAAACATTATGGTGCTCTAAAATGCGGGGATTGTGAAGTCATTTCTGCATGCTGTGACCAAAATTTGTGCAAATGTCCTTAAATGAAAGTGCCATGTGCACTTTAAACACGTCTGAATTGTTTGATTTATATTTTTAAACTGTAGAGCAGAAGAGAAATCCCAAACCTTGTGGAGTGGAATGCATTTTACTGTTACATATTTTTAAGAATGCATGCAGTATTTTTCTCTTTAGTACCAATTTTTGATTTGTGTTGTAAAGGGTAGTTTGTATTACAATTAATCTGTCACTTTCTCCAGCCTTTTCGGTGAAAACAATCCTGTTATCTTCACACTATTCAAACTTAGCTAAATGTTTGCAGAGTGAAGGTAAAGGTTAACTCCAGTCATTGAATAAATGCTTACTACAAAAGAAAACTGATTTTCATTTGTACAGAGCTGGCTTAAACTTCTACATTTTAGACTGAGATATTTTAGGAGGTTTGTTCTTTACAAGCTTTCCCTCGTCCTACCCCCCACCCTGTTTAAACTGTAAGATTTGATACGACGTTTGTACTGCACTTCCCTGTTTGGAATCTGCAGTGAATGAGGTGCTAATAGCTTAATTCCTGCCTGATCCTCACTGTCTCTGCCTTGGCCACTCTGACCTGACCTTGCCCACAATCAGATGACCTTTGTTACTACCATCAATAGTTTGAAAAGATGAGGCTGCTTGAAATGGCCCTTAGAAGTGCAAGAGACTACTGCTTCACTGACCCATAGCAAGACTGGATTGCACATAAGAGCCGCTGGCCTCTGACATGGCTGTCCAGGGCCACTGCACATAATAACCCATGGATCAGCCCCGTATTTTTCTGCTTGTTAAGTGGCATGCAGTTTGTGCTTGTTAGAAGACAGACTGATTTTGCTCTTGCTGTGAACTCTGAGCTCCTGCTCCCCTAGAGATAAAGGGGGCAATTTCTGTGCTGTTTTTTTCACTCTGTATAATTAAAATAAAAAAGAGTACCAAACTAATGTTGTGATCTCTGCTGTATGATTGTAATTTCAGTTGCAAAGTTTTAATAAGTTAAATACAGGCATGGTATTTTAGGCCATGACTGGGGTGAAAATAAGCAGCATAAATACCTATGCAACATAATAATTCTGTTCTTTATAACAGAAAATAATGATATCTTAAATGTTTTGGATCAGCGTTCTACATTTGCATTTCTGGCTGATACGTTATCCATAGTGGATTCTAAAGCACAAACTCGTCCATCCAGATCTGCTTAATTTATGTCAGGAATGCGGGAAACTGGAGGTGATGTTGGCAGCTCTGGGTACAAAGATGATACCCAAGAGAGAAGATGAGTTTACAACTTAATAGTAAAGCAAAATGCAAAAAATACCAAGCAGTGCAGCATTTCTGTTCACAACAATTAAACAAGCATTTAGCATTATTCGGTGTACACACAGATGCATGTCGTTTGTTTTAATTTCCAGGAAGATATTGAATTGAATAGCAGAAGGTCCATCTCATTATGGTGTATATCCGGAGGTGTTCCATCTTGAGCAAGTAGGAGATAGCCATACAAAAGACCAAAAAATACTGCAGGGTTTTAAGACTTTCTGAAGCTAGTGAAGAAGCCAACCACAAAGCTGCCAACGTGTTTCAGGACCAAGTATACCTCCTTCAGTTCAGGAACTGGAATTATTGTTAGGTGTCTTCACGGTCCTTTGGTATATGATTTCCAGTGATCCATATTATATAAATCTTTAAGAAAGGTATGAAGAGAAAGAATGCAAGTTGCTTCTTATCTATCTTTTTTGCTCCCACGACTCTAAGTGCCAAGGTAACAATAAACTTCTTTTTCCTTAATTACCGACAATAATATGAAATCAAGGTTAAAGCCAATTTCTGAAGCAACACACTATTTTTACTTAAGATTTGAAAATGTCATCAAAAATTCAGACACAGTGCCTCTCTGACCAAATGGTGCGTGAGCTTTGTAAGATGGAATGTCAAAGGCCTCAATCATGATCAAAAGAGAGAAAAAATGTCTTTTCCCACGTAACAGGCCTAAATGCTAAGAGAGTATTTTTACAGGAGACTCGCTTAACATGTAAGGATCAGTTAAGACTGCAAAGAGATTGAATCAACCAAATTTTCACTCCAGCTATACAAAGGAATCTAGATACATAAAAACAATCTAATTTGTGGCATCAGACATAGTATCTGATCCTGAAGGGTGATATGTCACGGTGATGGGTAATTTATTCAAGTCTGAAGTCATATAATATACATACTAATGTGGATGATGGAGATTTTATTCAAAACGTATTTAATAAAATTATAATGGCCGGAGACTTTAATTGTGTTTTAAATACATACTGTATCTCGATAGATCATCAACAATATTCAAGAGAATATTCCTTCTTTTCACCAGTACATCACAGTTACTCAAGAATTGATTATTTCTTTATCAATAATAATTTATTGCCCACTATCAATTCTTGTAAGAATTACAGTATACAAAAAATAAATTTTAGTAATTATTATTCAGTAATTTTACAATAAATTATCACTAAAGGTATGTGCAGTTTAACGTCCACCATACTTTCTGCGAAATAGGACTTTTTACGAGCACAATACCATTCCATATTACCATCATTTATGAAGTCATTTGATACATCATCTGTTTAGATCTATCACAAGAGCAAAACCTCTTTTCACAGGTAATCTGTCATTGTTCTGTGTTTAGAAACATATGCAGACATTCCGATGCCATCACATCAAACTAATAGTCATTTGTGGGCACGGGAACACGAATCATCTACCAAAGAGAGATGCACAAATTAACATTCTTCTTCTCCAAGTTCAGTTAGTTGTGTCACTTTATTTCTCATACAATGACAAGTTTAACACGTTTTAGTTTCTTGCCTATTTAATTATTAATCAAAATGACATACATTGTAATTAAATTAAATTAATCAACCACAACTGCTCTGTTTTAAAGCAGAAAGCACAAAGGAAAATTGGCACAGGTCCAGTCTACATCCTTTTTGAAATGAGCATTTAATGTTTGTCAAGGTAATTAAACACCAGTCTAATTTTTACAGGTCCCTAATATGTGGTTCATATGCCATATGTACATAAAGTTAACGATGCATTTAACAAATAAATACGTAGAATAATGATATTCTCCTTTGAAATGTTTAAGTAAATATAGCTGTGCATGGGTGCAACCCTTACTGCATATCTATGATCAGCTTTCAAAAGTGCCACTCTGAGATAGACCTCCGCTCACTGTGACCCTGGATTGGATTAGGCAGGTTTAAGAATGATATGATAATATATATAAATCTTAAGAAAATAAAAGGGAGTATGTGAATGTGACATTTCCAAATTGTGCAAGCGGTATTTCTAATTGGTTAGGCAAAATGAATGGATGAGTATCAGTTGAAAGCTTATTTTTGTATTTTAATTAATGTTTCTTCAAAACTAATCATTAAGTCTTTTTGCATTTATGAGGAAGTATGAAACATTTTCCTGAGCATCCTTCTTCAAGAGCAGAGTGTGTCCATATGTCCTGGCTAAACTGTCCACCACAGCCTAGTCATTCTGGCCCCCTAATCACATCCCGTGTCTCTAATTGGCTAACTCTCTCTCACCACTTGACCATCAAATAACTATTGTGTGGTAAGCATACTGATGTAAAAATGGCTTCCGTCACATCCTCCAGGTGTTGCACATTAGTGGTGGCTGAAGTGGCTTCCCCTTCTCACTTTTAAAGTACTTTGAGTAATGAGAAAAGTGCTATATAAATATAAAGAATTATTATTAATGGCTCGTTTAGACAATAACACTGGACAACAACTTTCAGAAGCTGAAAATTTTGTAAAAGTAGAGTGATATATATCAATGCATCGATTCACATTCATGAAAGATATGTGAATCAATCATGTATCATATTTGAGTCAGTATTCATCTATTAAAAATCAAGGTTCACAGGTTAGCTTACACATTTCTGTGTGTCCAGCTGTAATTGCAAATTTCATTCCAGTGTTCTTCATTAACATATGTTTTTTGTGATCAGATATTTATTGGAAGTTATATAACATAAGGAGGAATCGAAGTAATGTCATCAAAAGGTTTTTAAAAAAATGAATAGTCAAAAGAAAACGGTTTGGATGGATGTATAGATAGATATAAAAAGGCGATTTATAATAGAAAGAATGAACGAATGCAGAAAATGAATCATTAGCAACATATGGCACTTCATGGTTTTGTATGTTTGAAGCAGGTTGTCAACCAGCTCGATTTAGTTTGGTGCTCTGTAGTTACCATGAAAATTCTCAACATACTTTAATGGCTTATTCCTGTGATTTCCTCCAGCCCCACTCACAGATGTTCAAACTGCTTATTATTGACAACATGTCTGATTTGGGGAACAACAAAAATACCTTCCTTAATCTTGCCATCAGTTATTCATGAAAACATCTGCCTCAAATTTTGAAATCCTTCACCAAAGCTCCTTTATCCGAAATGACCTTTCCATACACAGTAGAGCTGTGGTACCAAGTGCTACATACCGATTCAGAGAAGAGAAACTGAATAGAGAAGTGTTAATAACGGTTTAAAAATATTGTGATATTTTTTATCTGTGTACAAATGGCTAACAAGCAGAAATTAAATATGCACAGCTAATCGGCAGCTCCAGTCAGGGTATGTCAGACTAAAGTCGTGAGTCTTCAGCCTGGGTTTAAAAGCCAAGATTAATTATATGAAACACACCTAATAATGACCCAGTAGATATTAAAATGTCATGTAGGTTGTTACACCAACAAACCAGTGATCTTAGACTTTAAATATTTTTGTCTGCTGCCTTCTATTGCATGACCTAGAAGGGCTTGGGGGATTGGTAGTGATTTACAGAGTATGATGGATATCTAAAAATAAACTGATTGCTTTCAAGAATGTGATATTAATTTATTATTATCTTGTGCTATTTTTTGTAAACTCAATAAAGAGATTACCAGAATTATTGCACATTAATGGCAGCCATTCGGTCAATAATTACGCAATAGCCATTTATGTGACTGAAGTGAGGCAGATTCATAAAGTGGAATAAAGATGAACTGAACTCGAGTTGTCCGTTCAGTTGGATCCACAAGTCTAATATTTTTTAAATGCAACCAACTCATCACTTTCTTTACTGGATTCCAGCAATAAATTCCGTTGATTGATATCATTTGATTGAAGATGCTCTGGTTTTTTTTTTTCGTTTAGCTAAATCTCATTGGTTTTGGTGCAATTGTTTTGTTCTACAAGAAAAATAAAAGATGTAGCAATGCCATCTGAAAGCATTATCTGTGATATATGGGTTGTGCCCATTCTGAGCTCCTTCTATGTTCTTGTGTCTATCATCATAAAATATTCACTTAATTGCTGCCTGAAGCGTGTTATCCAAATGTTATTGAAATTATGGCCTGTCTGCTATATTCATTGCTAGTGGGTACCGCCATTCTAACACAAGATGATTTTTATGCAAAAGATCTTCCTCCACACAAGCTCTGCTAAATTGAAAACCCTAAAGTAGAACCTGAATTGCCCAAAATTCTTCAAACAGAACATGGCATATGCCATGCTGTGCCCCACACTGGACATTGTTGTAGCCTTTAAAAAAAAAATCTTTATCTAATGTGGATATTTTACATTTTCATTTTAAAATAATGGTACCAAGCATCACAGTTTTATTAGGTTGTGCAGCCAGTCAGCAAAAACTTTTACTAGGCCTGTGTGACTCTGACCTTTACTATGTCATCTGTAAAAAAACTATGCTATGTTAAGTGTGTGTGTGTGTGCGCTTTTTTTTTTTTTAAAATCATTTATGTTTTTTTTACTTGGCTAACTTTCATCAGATCATTGCCTGGAGCGTTCCCCACATCCATAATAGAACATAAGCGTATTTTACAGCTTGTGTATATATGTGGAATCAAGGTTGACGATAATGATTGAACTATTTTTATTCTTTTGTATGTGATGCTGCATGCTTTACTATAATTACACTAAATTATTCATTCTTTCTCGATGCACATGACCCCCAGTTGGTGGATAGTTAGTTTTTGTCTGTTGTGTTTCACTTGAAGTTGCTTTTTTTTATTTCGTATTCTGTCCCACAGTGAAGACCCACTTCTTCTACAGTCCATTTGTTGTGAGATAACTTCTTTTTACATTTTCTGATGTAGCTACAGCCTGTTGAACTTTTTATAGAGCCATTTTGTCTTATCACACTTTATTTGATTCCTTTGAGTTATAATAGAACATAAAAACATAAGAAATGTAACAAACAATAGGAGACCATTCAGTCCACCAAGTCCGTCTAGTTAGCTAATAGCTAAACTGTCCCAACATCTCATCCACATTTGTCTTAAATTGTAATCTGAGCATATTGTATTTTTCCATCTCACATTCTGAAATGGTGCTTGCTATGGAATTATCTATATACACTAGAGATCAAAAGTTCAATTTTTTTGATAGAAATTGATACTTTAAATCAAGGTACTATTAAATGGTTTTAAACATATAGCCAAGACATTACTACTGTTGCCAATGGCTGTTACTGCTTAAAATGGCTGATTTATCATTTATTTGTTACATATGACTGCATAGCTCCATACTCGGCAAGCATTACTCCAGTGTCCTTTTGGTAAATTCTCCTTGTTCATCCTTCAAATAATCATTTTAAATATTAATTTATTAACGGAGAAACCTTTGCAATTGTATTAGCATATTTGAATCCTGTTATCCTCTTAAAGCAAGTCAGATGTCTTCTGTGTTCAAAAATGACCAAACAACAAAACCACTTTCTTACAAAACACGACTGTCTATTGTTGTTTGGCGATGCAATAAATGGAGGAGTCGCAGTCAGCGGTACGATAAGTTTTGAGGAGTCGCAGTCAGAGGTACGATAAGTTTTGAGGAGTTGTAGTCGGTGGTGGTTCAGTAAATGGCGGTCTTACAGTTGAGGGTTTTGTGCACTGCCTCCACAACCCTGGTTACAAATGACATTAATGTTTGTTGTACGTTTAAGTAAGCAGCCAACTGAGCACCGTTAAGGCGAAAACATCTTAACTTTGATGTTCTAATCATTTTATGCAGTTAGGCATCTGGGCCTTCTGATTCTTCGCCTACCCTGTTTTAGATCAAGTTTACCCTCTTCTCTCAAGATAACAGTAGACACCATTGCATGAAATACGTTCAGCTTTTTGGCTGTCCGTCGCATACCAGTACCTTTGAACCCATGTTAAGAGAACTGGTTTGCTTTATTGAACAGAATAACCTGCTTTGGCTTTGCTGAAACAATTACAAAGGTTGATGTAATAACCATTTCCATTTAAACAGGATTCATTTCGGATGAATTAGAAGAGCTGACCATAAAGACACTTGAGTCCTGTTGATAATAGGGCTTTATAGATAAATGTGAATAATACATTTTAAATCAATCACAACAAGCAGTGAAAGCCGTTTGAAACATTAGAAATGCCTTGGAGGTAAATCTCAGTTTATTTTTCGACTTGGTTTGGTATTTACCCATTTTGCACCCTAACCTTCAGATCGTATCTTCTTTGTTTATTTGTTTGCCAATCACATAAGAATGGCAGAACTAATTTTCATGAAATTTTGCTTGTAAGTTTTTATTGGTCCAACTTAAAATATAGGTTGTATGGCACTGTAAACAAAAAAAAATCATTAAATAAGCTGGTTATAAGGATTGGGTGTATGACTGACAACTCAAAAACGTAATGAAATGAGTTGATCTTAATGAAATTTTATATGCATAATAAAGCTGAACCAACTTCCTTGATAAATGACATTTCAGAAATATCAATGGGCAAGAGTGCAAATAATGCATCACTCCAAAAATGGCTGAGCCAAAGTTCATGAAATTTTGAATGCATATTACTGCTCATGCAACTTACAAGCTTGACTTTAAGATCTTTTGAAAGTTCTGTTGAGAAATAAGGTTGTAATTAGGGGGAAAAAGATGCATCACCCCAAACAAATGGGATTTGTGAAACCACAATAAACCAGGAAATACAGAGCAGTCACATTCACGGTTCCAACCAAGCAAGAAGTTACAGTAATTATGGCATCCAGTCACACACAAAAAGAGCCAATTCTAAAATCATGAGAGCAGAGCGATTGACAGAGAGGTAGTGGAGATGACGGACTGGGACAGCCAGCAACGACAAAAGGGTCAACATTTTAAAAACACACACATACAGGGCGAATGGCAGAAACAATGTATTCACAAAACATACTTCATATGTGCGAGATAATTTACAGGAATGTCTGAACCTGTTCGCCATCATGTTCAACACCATATGTGGCACATAAATTGTCCACAAAAATTATATATTAGTATATACATAGCGGTACCATTAGTGTTAACATAATTTTGACTCGCCCTGTAATTTGCTTTTCCTTACCTTAGTGTATTATTCAGATACTTCATACCTGGGCGATGGCAGGAACTTTGGCTGGTCCGAAATAATAGTTTGCTACTTCTGTTAGTACATTGGTGTCATTTGTACTTTTTATGCCTAAACCCTTGAAATAATTTTTCCATCTAATTCGCCTGTTAAAGTACCAGGAAAGGGCGCAGTGCATAGAATGCCAGTTCTTTACGAGGCAATCCTCTCAAACAAGCTTTAATTTGTCAATTTGGTTTCGACCCCTTAAACAAATGCGCAAATCATTGGGAAGGACACTGAATACTCCATGTGAATGTGGACCACTGCATGACAATCCCTCCACAGATAAGGTGATGCTAAGAAAAAAAAGAAAACAATGAAAATAGCTCCTGTGCCACTGAAACTAAAGGCAGTTGACGCCCTCTGCCAACGCTTTTTTTCCCTCTACTCCATTCTTATGTAGCTTGTATATTTTGCTGATTAGATCATTGTGGGTTTAAGAAATGCTTTACTACTTTGAGAGTTTAAAAATTATGTAGTTGAGTGCTCTCTTAAAGTCGGTGGATGCTGGGCATTGTGACCTTCTGTTCTTTTTTTTTTTTTTTTAACCCCTCACAAAAACGTTTCTTGCTGGTTACCAGTAGTGATTAATCCACTCCTAAATCCTCGGGGTCTTTCAAATTGCTTGAGGGTCCACGGCTCTCTGACAGTTTCTTGAAAAGCACCTTCACTCAGTTCTGTAGGTCCACATTTATTTTAAGTTTGCCTACACAATGTCTTGTCCTGTTTTTGAGAAAAAGTTTTCTTAACATGTCACTGGATTCAAGGCTTTATCCTTCCAGGCTTCCTGTTCTTTTTGATCTTGATTTCTCTATGGTATTTAAAAGAAAATAAATAGGAGCGTGATAAGCAATTTCATTTTAATGTAACATTCCTGCAGTAGTCAGTGTTATAGTGACCACAATTGAGACTTCTTTTGTGTTTTCTTTCAGTACAAGGTACTGTGGACGATGGCCCGGACACAGACAGGCGGACAGCGATGGTTCACCCAACACACGTTTATTATACATACTACTACTTACACTAGTGCACCACAACCCCAAAAGTCCAGGCCTCAGTACAATGCCTCACTCTCTCTTCAGGCCGCCTCCTTTCCTCTCCTCCGAGCTCTGTCCTTCTCCTCTCCTGACTCCAGCCCTTCCATGGAGGGAGGCGGCCCCTTTTATACACACCCGGATGTGCTCCAGGGTCTTCTTACCCCCAGCACTTCCGGGTGTGGCGGAAGTGCTGAGGGTCAGGGCTCCTCAGGTATTCGGGTGCCCCCTGGTGGTGACCACGGGCCCCTATAGAGTTCATCTTCCAAGCTTAGTTTCTGTAGTCCACCAAAGCCACCAGGGCGGTCTCCCCCCTCGTGGTCTGGAGGAGGCGTAAGCCCTCCTCTGGTCCTCCTGGGCGTCCCGGCTGGGTACCACCCCCAGCCACTCGCCACAGTACGCAGTAATGATGATATTAATGAGGGTTTGGGAAAGGTGCATTGCTGTGTAAAAATGTGTATGTGTGTGAGAGATGATGAGTAAGAATGTTGCATT
The DNA here is from genome assembly GCF_016835505.1 of Polypterus senegalus. Classification (NCBI taxonomy): domain Eukaryota; kingdom Metazoa; phylum Chordata; class Cladistia; order Polypteriformes; family Polypteridae; genus Polypterus; species Polypterus senegalus. Next base: position 10,905,295 of record NC_053157.1, on the reverse strand, counting down.
GGATTTTATTTTAAATAAGTGTTTTAACCCTGAGATGAACTGGCAGCCCATCCAGTGCTGGTTTTTGCTACTAGTTTTGCTCAGATTCCACAATCCAAGGCCGGCCTAAGGATGGGTTAAAATGCTCAGTGCTTAAAAAGACAGTACAGAATATGTCTGAGTAAACATGGAGGTAAGAATAAATACTGTAAATACATGGGCATTGTACTGTGTGTACTATTATGTGCAAGCTGTTTAATGTGATATTTAATCACAATTCACGTTTAATATTTTCCTTTTGTTTTATACATACAGGAACTAATCCCAGAATTTTATTATCTTCCGGAGATGTTTGTCAACTCTAATGACTACAGTCTGGGAGTGATGGATGATGGAACGGTGGTGTCTGATGTCGAACTTCCACCGTGGGCTAAAACCCCAGAAGAATTTGTTCGCATAAATCGGCTGGTAAGAAATCCGTCATCTGTTGTGTTTCTGTGTTTCTATGAGGGACTGTGACTCGATGCGCTCTGAAGAGGCAGCATATTGTTTAAAGAGGTAGCGGATTGCTTTCTCCTTCAGCATTATTCATTCTCCTGACTTTTGGCTGAAGGCTGGTCTAAGGGATTATACAGATACAGCACCATACACTTAAAATTGACCTTGGCTCTTTAGATTTAAAGCTCTTATTTTTAATGAAACGGTTTGATTTGTTATTTAGTAAAACATTATTTACTAGAATGTTTTTTTAACAGTTTTCATGTAAGCAAAGAAAATAAGATTATTAGTTTCCTGCCAGAAATAGTTTTAATGAAATGTTATTGTACAACTTTGGTTTCTTGTAAATTTCCTAATAACCTAGTGTTATTATCATTACCATTGTTATATCTGCTGGTGTTGTGTTAAGCACAGTAGTACAGTCAACGGCCCTACTGCTTCACAGATCCAGAATCTCAGGTGTAAATCTCATACGCCGTTGTTGTTCATGTCTGCCTGAGCTTTCCTCAAGTATTCCAGTTTTATCTCCAGGATTTGCAGGATACGTTAATTGCTCGCTCTAAATTGGCCCCAATGTGAGTTGGGGCAGGGTGTCAATTCTTCCCAGGTTTGTTGCCTGCGGTACACCCAGTCAGTGCTGCCCAGGAAATAGCCTGTAAAACCTGAATTGGATTAAGCAGGTTTGAAAAAGGTATAATGTTGTTTTAATCCTTCAAGGAAGTTGTTTGTTATTTTATGTCAATTTATAGGTTTATAGCATAATTGCTGTCACTTGTAGACATTACACTGAAATGAAATTCTTACTTTTGTGTGTTGATCAAGAAGCAACGCATCTCCACTCCCTGCCTCAATAATTTGAGCACTTAAGGTTCTTTATGATTATATGAAGGTCAGAGAGGAACAAAAGAGTGGAAAACAAAACTCGAGGCTAACGATGTCCTGAAAAGAACAAACCTCTGAGGCCTGCAGTCTTTCAGGGCTGGCAACCCCAAACTTTGTGTGAATGCGGCCAACTAGGCATTCTACAGTAAATGAAGAAATGATATGAAGTAAGCGAGTTCAGCTTTCTAATAACGTTTTGAAATTGTTTGGGGCTTAAAGCCATAATAATGAAATTATACAAATAAATGACCACAAAAAAATGTAACATGCAACTAACTTTAAAAAAACAAGTTGTGTATTGCTTTTGATTTTTAACCCTGCAAAGCTTTCTAATAGTACAAGATTTAATCTAATTGAAGCTCCCATTTTTACAGAATGTACAACAGGAGAAATTATATTTCAAAATTCAATTATTCCTGCTTATACCTGTTTCAATTTAAAAGCAGTACAGTTACCTTTAAAACTGTATTTTTAATGACCACAAACAAAAGCCAAGGTCAGTTGCTAGGAAAAGCAGTAACTGATCTACGGTAGGAATGTTTCACTTAATTGTATTTAGCAGGTTCAAGTGTAAGAAGTTCCAGTGACCTAAATATATTAGCCACTGGTTTTATATAAAAAAAAATCTACAAATATTGTATGTAGAAAATTATTCCATTAGTTACTAGTTACAAAGTACTTCTGATACATCCAATTAATCATTTGCTCTATAACCAAGGCCTATTGTCTTAATACATTTTCTAGGTGAACCCAAGTAACACAGCCAGTGCGTTTTTCGACTTGTAGAAAAAAAAAAAAATCAACGAAGTTGCTTGTATGATTGTAGGATAAATGTCCAAAACGGACAACTTGATCAACTTAGCAGAGTGTCACTTGGCAGACGATTTAACAACACTTTAGGCATGTAATATCTAGTGGCATAGTTGATACCTTCACACTGCAGTTGATCGATTCCTGAAATTTTTAGATCCCTCCCTCGTGTGTGTGTGTATGTGTATATATACAGTATATATATATATATATATATATATATATATATATATATATATATATATATATATATAAATAAAATATGTTGCATAGGTTACTGTCAGATAATGCAGAGTATGCAACACGTGTTTTGCTCTTATTTGGGCTTATTAGGCGTATACACTCCTCTGCTCCCCATATATATATATATATATATATATATATATATATATATATATATATATATGAGAGAGATACAGTGGCCAAGAGTTACTGGGAGTTGAGTCGAAAAGAAACATTGGGATACTGGCTGGGTAGTCCTGTTCAATTTGTCTAATAAAGCAAAGCAAAACTAAACAAATGTACAATGGCACTAAATAACAGAAATACAGGATTTAGCCTTCTGTTAAGTCTGTAAAGCTGCATGGTTTAGTAGATCTTGTCTTTGTGCACCTCCATGCTTCAACATGGCTCAGATTTGAAGTGAGACGCCTCCTTCCAGAAGGTACTGAGTCAGTTGCCCTCACTGGGTGACTTCTCTGAGATATATATAGATATACTTTCATTTATCTGTATGTATAATATATACATACAGTATACCTGTATATTTGTGTATAGGGATAGGTACATTTGTAATTTTGTTTTGCTTGTTCACTCATTTATTTTTCTTTTAGTACAATAAGAATAAATACTACTTTTGTGCTTTGCTAATTATGACCCTTGCTGTACCTTGTCCATTAATCATCATAACAACCTAGACAGGACATTCCCTGCTTTGCTGCCTAAAGTTGGCAGACTGCTTGTGTTCCCTACCTTTGCTGTAGTTTGCGTCTTTATGGCCGGCATTACATCAAGCTGTGTGCTACAATTAGAGTCAGATGGCCGCTAGGTTGAGCAGGGATATAGTGTAGCAGCTGTCTGTCTTAGCCACTGAAGCTGTGTTAAGAACAGATGATATATAGGACAAGCTGTAATTACAGATGGTACTGTACCAGGGTCAGAGCAGCAAAGCCCAGACTTAATTAGGGGAATATGCTGACTTTCATTAACATTTTTTTTTTTCTTTTTCACTTCAGCCTTCCAAATCCTAAACGGGTACCATTTACCTTGTATACATGACTCTGGCATTAAATTTGAAAGATAAAAATGCTTGAGCAGTGTAACTTATGCGTGGTTGTGGATTAATTGCAGTTGCGTATGTCAGCCTGATCAAAATTGCAAAAAAAGTGTTTAAACAAGCAGTCTTGGTTATTTTTTGAGACAGATTCTGGTGAAGGAACTGGACGGTTAGGTTTATTTATTTGTTAATTTATTTATTTATTTTTACACATTTACCAGAAAATAAAGTTGGTGGAATTGAGGCATGCAGCAGCTGGATCTGGAATTGGCAGGAATCTGCAATTGTAATTCCTCAATAGTGTTTTGGGTATCTCACTACTGAGTTGTACTTTTATTCTTAATAATTTACAGGGCTTAGTTGAAATTGTATTATCTGGGGATGCATAAATTGAAAGTGTGTTTATATTAAATGAATCTACATACTGAAATATTTAATTTTTCTGTCTATTTTTACCTTTTAAAAAGGTTTTGTTAAAAAAATGATCATTTTGGCATTAACAAGTAAATTGAGCCATCTGCATGACCCAAGCAGCCTAAAGTAACTGCCATTTATTAATAGTCGCTATTTGGAAAACATTTGTAATTTTAAACATTCACATAAATAAGTTCTGAAGCTTTTTTTTTCCCCCGAATTTCGGTTTATTTTCATGGAGTACATTCAGGCTTGAGGTGCTGGCACAGATTTATTACAGCAATAGTAAATTGCTAAGCCGTACCTTTATAAACAAACACATGCAAATTATATGTGAATAGAAACACAATTGTCATCCATCTTAATTTTTTTTTTTTTTTTTACCAACAATCTATTAATTTAAACACAGCGTCTCCATTTTTTTCTTTCTAGAAAGGGTTGGTAGTTTTTATATCCTTTTCAGTGTGTCACATTGGCTTGAGGGTGGCTTGTCCTGAGAAGATGGCAAATTACCCAGACATGGCCATGGGAGGCAAAGCAAAATTGGCTAAGCATCATTTCACTGACTGCTCATCAGGGGCCCCCATGTCTGACAAGGTGTCCTGTGAAGAAATGCTGCACCAAAGGATAATGGCAGGTTGAAGTCTCCACTCATCAATAAATGACCTTAACAGAAGATTGAAAATTGGAATGAGGGGCCTTCTCGATTAAGGGTAATAGAAAGCACCCAAAAAATGATGCGTGTCCAATAGGTGCCACCGTGAAAGTGTTCAGAGCATTTTGACTAATGTGGATATTTTCAAAACTCCTAAATGTTCAGGTTTTATTTTTATGTTTTTGAATTTGATTTTGTAATAAACATGACTGGATTGTTATGGACAAGCCTGTTTGCGTAGTACATGCAGATTTTTTTGTCATTTTTGTAGCTCTGTTTTTAAATATGTACTTATTTATACTTTATTTTCCCAGCTCTTTATGTGTTAAATGATTTTTTTTCTTTTTGGGTTTTTCATATATTGCAAGCGCTTAATGTCACCTTAACTTTATAAAGAAATGCAGCCAGCAGACCCACTAAAAGCAATAAATCTTATGAATACTCATTATTTTCATTTTAATGTTAAAGTGTTGGTAGTGTAAAGCTATAAATGGTAAAGGAACTTTAAGGCAGTGCTGTTCTTCATCTGTGCAGAGAGACGGGGCAGACGTCTCCCTTGGGGTTTTGTTGTGCAGGTAATGAACATGCTAATAGGATCAGGGTTCACTGATATTGTTCAACCGACTAAATTGGGAATGTTAATTTCCTATGAATTCCTCCACTAACAGTTTAGGAGTCTAAAATGTAGTTTTTGTCCTGCTGCTAGGTTGAAGAGCTTGAAAGATAATTAAAAGAGGTCCTTGAGGTGCTGCGGGCTCCTAATGACTGATAACTGGCATTATCGGATGTCATCTGCTTCCTGAAGCAGAATGAGAAATTTGTAATGAGACCCTGGCCTCCGAAACTGAGAGATATACGCGAAGAGTTAATGGGGTGTTTCATTCTTTATCACATCTGCCACTAATGGTGTGAAAGTAATGCAGCAAGATCAGAAACAGCAGGGGAGAAAAAGACGGCCAAATCTGATACATTTTTATTTCTTTAGATGATTAAAATCCTATTAAACGGGGGCTGTAAAGTAGATTTAATGTGTGGGCAACTGGAAGGTAGGTTGGACTTTGCTCATCTATAACTACACTAGTCCTGGATAGCATGTGTTAATGAAGAAAATTATTAGAGGTGCATTTCTTTGTGAATTCAGATTTCATTCTTTCAGATTTGCTGCTGTTTGTGTGCAGCAGTGACCTTTGTGTTTGTTGCCATTCTCATTTTAGCTTTCAATTATCCTTCCATTTGCATTTATAATATATAATGTTCGCTCATGCTGGTCCACTTTTGCTCTGTTTACAATAATGTAACTTAACACACAATTTCAGAATGAAGATTTCAAAAATAAACTTCCAATGAAACAAGCAAAGAAACTGTTGTGACCACTAACCAATGTGTGGAAAGAATTATGGCGTCTTCCTTTTTAATTTTAAATTGTGCAACTTCTAGCATTATTTGAACTGTTCTTTTTAATTTTAGCAATTAAAATACAGCTATTTAATAAGGACTCAAAAATAAGAAACTGGTGAGTAAAGGAATAGAGTTCATAATATTATGAAAACGCTTAAATCATTCTGATATATGGCACAGACGTCCTTGAGATGTGCACTGACTGTGATTGTCTTATTTGCCAAAAGAAAAATGTTCTGGCCTTTGTTCAGCCTCTCCTGGATATTTAAGAAAGATAAATTGTTATTTAATTCTTCAAATGTTTTTTAATGCTTGTGCGAATAATAAAGCAGTATTATTAAGTACAAGCAAGATATTCACGGCAGACTAATTGGGTAATAGGAAGTATAATATTTCTAATTTGTGTCGTCATTTAAAACGTGTGTTCGGAGCTCCCATCTTAAACAACTGAGATCAGTTCATTATTATTTCCTGATTTATTCTCACTTGAGTATGTGTCAGAGAAACAGGATCTTCAAGCTCTAGAAACTGAAGGTTCACGGGTTTGATTCCTGACTGGGAAGCCTGCTGTGTGAAATCTCCATATTCTTCCCAAGGTGCTGTATGTTAGAAATATTGTGATGAGGATTGGCCATTCAGCTTAACACACTCATTAATCTTTTTGATAACATCAAATTCTTCCATGAGAACCCTGAATACCATGAGGACTGATTGAGGTCATTAATGTTAGGTAAAATGCCTAGAGGGGGCTGGGTGGTCTCGTGGCCTCGGACCCCCTGCAGATTTTATTTTTTTCTCCAGCCGTCTGGAGTTTTTTTTTTTTTGTTTTTTCTGTCCTCCGTGGCCATCGGACCTTACTCTTAGTGTTCCCTAATTTTAATTCTTATTTATTTTGTCATTTTACCTCTTTCTTCATCATGTAAAGCACTTTGAGCGACATTATTTGTATGAAAATGTGCTATAGAAATAAATGTTGTTGTTGTTGAAGGCCCCTATAGTCCTACTCACCACCACACTACTTGATCACTTATTCCCTGTGTCTGTGGTTCTTTACATGGAGGAAACATTTCTAACATTTGTGTGAATTCTGCTCTTTAGTTTCCAATCATGGAATCGTGTTCTTGTTGTAGAATTTGTTTTAACATGTTGACTGCCAGCTACGATAAAATTTTATTGTGCATTTTGTTCAATAATAAAATGTTTAATTCGCATGTTAAAATAACCCAATGATTTAACAGTCAGGAAGAAATGTTGCTCTTGTCACTGTGGTAGACAACGTGATCCACTCTACTAATTCATATTTTAAAACACTTCAATCATGTCCCCTCTTCACCTCCATTTGCTTACACTGAAAAGGTTCAATTCCTTCAGTCTCTCCTCATAGCACACACCTCTCAGTCCAGGATTCAGTCTAGTTACTCTCCCCTGGACGTTCTCTAGTGCTGCTGTGCCTTCTTTGTAATAAGGAGACCAAAACTGAACACAGTACCCCAGGTGAGGCCAGGCCTCACTGTTGCGTTATATAACTTCATCGTGACCTCCTTTGACTTGAACTCCACATATCAGGCACTATATAACCTAACATGCTGTTAGCTTTCTTAATCACTTCTGTCCCCTGTCTTGATCTAGATAATCCATTAGGACTCTCATGTCCTTCTTATTAAGGGGTACTTTCAAGTTTCAGACCTCACATTGTGTATTTAAATCTAAATATGTTTATTTCCAACATGTAGTACTTTACATTAACTTGCATTAAATTAATATGACAAAGTCCATATGCTATGCAAGTCCCAACTGATGATCTACCCTTCTGCCTGGTATCATCTGCAAATTTAACCAGCTTATTGATTATATTCTTACCAGATCATTTATGTACTAGCTGACGCCCGCTGTAGCATACAGCGGTGTAAGAATAGGAACGGAAAACGATGAGAAAGGAATTCATAAATCAAGAAGAAAGAAATACTTCTTGAAAGATGTCATTGTGAATAGGTGTTTTGCTGGAGACGACAGATAATGAGTCGAAAGATCTAACTCTAGAAAAAGTCACGTACAACTGACCGTGGCTAAAGACTGGTTGTTGTAGATTAACGCAAATCTGTCCAAACGTAATTCAAGGCAGGATGTTGGGGTCGTGTTTAAAGTAAATGACAATGGTAGCATGGAGAATCTCGGAAAGATCTTGAATTTCAGCTTCACCACCATAAACTCCAGATGTTGCCATGTACTTGTTGTGATAACTCGACTTGCGTTGGAAAGAACAACAGGAAGAACGTCTCCAAATTTGTCCCAATGTGATGCAATGAAATCTACTGCCCGATGTCGTAGTATGAGTGCATTGCCTTCGTCAACCATTTGTGTCAAGAAATAACCCACTGATAGGAACAGGCAGTTGCTGGTTTCCCAGAATAGAGATGACGTTGTACAAAAACCCGTCGAACCGTTCATTTTATAACAAAGGCTTAGGAAACAACCGTCGTAGTATAACGAAAATAACAAGGACCCAAATCAATGCCAATGGTCGAGAGAGTACCTTCCTGTAGCAGGCTACGGAAAAAGACTCCCAGGAGCACACATGACTGAAGTAAAAGGTCACGCGGTCAGGCTAGATATAGGGCGGTGACGTGACACCAATGGGGTCATGAGAGAGGAGCTGGGAACGCGGTAGTCCGAAGGAGGAATAGGAATCGAGAAAAGCGGTGTGTGGGTGTTTGGGAAGCCGCAGGCAGCGTGGGGAAGGGTTTGGAAGAAGAGGAATAGGAATCGAGAAATGCCATGTGGGCTGCGTGTGGGGAAGCAGGACGAACCAATAGGAATCGAGAAATGCCATGTGGGCTGTGTGTAGGGGGGACCGGTTTTGAAGAGGGAGCAGGACGAACCAGAAGAGAAATGTATATAAGACATATTAAAAAGAGCAGCAGCACCATCACTGATTCTCGAGGAGCACCATCTTTAATTTCAAAAACACGCAACTGTACGTCCATTTTGTACAAAGCAGAAGAGGGACTTTGTGATACTAAAATTGGGAATGTGTCATGTCAAGCTGATTTGTGTCTTTAGCGCATTGCTTTTGGAATAACATGCCTTCCCAGTATGCACTACTGAAGAAGAAAAGAAAAATGAAAAACTGGTTCAGCATTAGGATAGAAGAATAATGTGAAAGTATACAAAGACCTTTCTTGTGTCTAATGAAGAGACTTCAACTCATAATATTTGCATTAATATTTAGTACTGCTTATTATTTTTAAAAGGGAAACTTGGCTTGGACCACAGATTTGTTTTTATTTTCTGTGTATAGTAGCTTAATTTACAATTAAAATGCCGATAAATATTAAAAATGTCTACAACCATACACTCTGATCATTTAATGCAGATTTAAAATATTCCAGTGTGACCAGCATTTGGAATGATTTGATTTTTGAAAAGGATTTCAGATTGCAGATAAATTAAAACAATAAAGTAGGCAGAGGAGTATGATGTAGAATTATAATCCTGCAACTTTACAGATGAACCTAAAAACTAATCGAGAGAACTCACTGATAGTAAAGATTTAATATCCACTAACTAATCCCAAAACCAGGATAATAAAACCTGTACCACAGTTGATCTAAAAACCAAGCTGTGAGGTTGAATGAATTGCCTGCAAAACCGAGGGAAAGAATTGTCACTGTAGAGATCTGGGAGGGTGTCAACTCATTCCTACAGCATTGAATGTTCCCAAGATCACAACTGCCTTTAAAATTCATAAAATATTGGAGTGTGTACAACTCTTGGAGTTGGCTGAGCAATCAGGATAGAAGGGCAATGGTAAGAGTGGTGATCAAGAACCTGATTGTCACTCTTGCTGAGCCCCAGAGAATTAGTGCGGAGAATGAAAAAAACTTCTAGGAGGACAACCAACAATGCAACACACTATAGATCTAGGCTTTATGACAGAGTGGCCAGGCAGGAGCCTCTCCTCAGTAAAAGACACATGGAAGCTGGATTGGAATCAAAATAGAATCTAAAGAACTTATTGGACTTTGAGAAACATGATTCTTTGATTTGATGAGACTGAGCTGAGTGTCCTGTCTAACCAAGCACCACTCATCACCTGCGCAGTACATTTCAAAAATGAAGCATCATGGTGGCAACATGGGAAATGGCACACTAGACAGGGTTGAGGACAACCTGAATGCTGTAAAGGACAGAGATACACCTGATGAAACCTGCTCCAGAGAACTCTCAACCTCAGACTGGGCCAAGTTTCACCTTCGAAGCAAAGACAGCACAGGAGTGGCTTAGGGACAACTCTGGGAATGTCCCTGAGTAGCCCAGATAGAGACAGGATGTAAACCCAATCGAATGCCTCAGAAGATCTGAAATTAGCTTTCCACTGATGGTCTCCAACCTGACCGAGCTTGAGGGGGTCTGCACAGAAAAGTGCTGGAAAATTTATAGATCCAGATGTGTAACACTTGTCATATCTAATCCAGGAAGACTCCAGTCTGGAAACACTGCTAAAGGGGCTGTAAGTAATCATGGAAGAAAGGGTCTGAATATTTGTGTCCGTGGGACAGTTTTATTTTTAATAAATTTGCAAAAGTTCAAAAAAAAAAAAATAAATCCTGTTTTTGTGTTGTCATCCTGGGGGTACTGAGTATTACTTTATAGACAGACCATAACAAAATGTGAAGGGGTCTGAAGACTTTCTGAAAGCCCTGTATCTACACTTATTCATATAGGTGAGTTTAGTATCAGTGAATATTAGAACAATCTGGATGAAAACAGGCCATTCAGCCCAACAAAGCTTGCCAGTCCTATATGTCCAAAACCTCCAAAAAAATATTGTCGAGTCTCTAAGTTCCTACTGTCAACCACACTACTTGGTCAGTTATTCCATATGTCTGTGTAAAGAAAAAAACATCTTTATTTTTGTGTGAGTTTTACATTTAACAAAATCCAACTGTGTCCCCGTGTTCTTGATGAACTCATTTCAAAGTCACCGTCATGATCCACTGGACTAATTCCCTTCATCATTTTAAACCCTTCACTCATGTCTCCTCTTAATCTCCTTTTGTTTAAACTGTAAAGGCTCAGCTCTTTTAATCTTTCCTCATAACTCATCCCCTGTAGCCCTGGAATGAGCCGAGTCTCTCTTCTCTCGACCTTTTCCAGTGCTGCTGTGTCATTTTTCTAGCCTGGAGACCAAAACTGCACACAGTACTGCAGATTAGGGGTCGCCAACTCCAGTCCTGGAGGACCACCGTGGCTGCAGATTTTCATTCTAACCCTTTTTTAATGAGTGCCTTGTTTGTGCTGCTAATTAACTTCTTGTGAATTCATTTTAATTGACATCTCTATTAAGATTTGTTTTCCTGAATTTCTTCTTTATTCCTCTGAATTGCTTCATTTCTTTACTTAAATAGCACCCAAAGAGAAATGAAATGTGAAGCGAGTGAGCCATCAGAAGACCAACTAAGTCAGGGCCTCAAACTCCAACCAGCTGCTTAATTAGGTCCTGATTCTTGTTAATTAAATCTGTTCTTTAATTCTGTGACTTGTTGCTGCTCTCATGGTGCATTAGCAGATATTTACGAAACTGTTGAGTTTCTCTTTTCTAGCACTGATAAAATCTTTTGTGGACCTGAGCAGATCGGCATTCCTGACTCCTTCACCTTTCTTTATTTTCAGATATTGTATGATGGACACCAGTTGATTTGGTTCATTTTGTATCTCATTATTGTTTGGCTGCTAATTAAGGAAAAAACAGTTAAGGGGCCTGATTCTTCAAGAGCAAGTCAAATAAAATTAGTTCAAAATAAGTTAATTACTAGCAAAAACAGGTCACTCATTAAGAAAAGGGTTAGAATGAAAACCTGCAGCCACGGTGGTCCTCCAGGGCTGGAGTTGCCGACCCCTGCTCCAGATGAGACCTCACCAGTGTGTTATAAAGCTTCAGCTTGATTAATCAATCTTACACACTCATCTTTAGGATGTGAGAAGAAAACACATCCCAAAGGTATACTTTTTAAAAGTCAACTTAAGCAATGAGCAGGCCAAGATTCAAACTCACTCTGCTGATAAATGAAAATAACTTAATAGATGCGAAAGGCAGTGTATTGCTAAAGGAACTTGTCCATGCTTTTATCACATCCCGTATCAATTATTGTAACTCTTTACTTGCAGTTACCACTTCTAATCTTATATCACAGCTCCAGTTAATTCAAAACTCTGCTACAGGAGTCCTAACATGAGCCACCAACAGCGAGCACATAACACCCATCCTGCTTTGCTTCCACTGTCTCACTGCTTCATACAGGATTGAATATGAAATTCTGTTTTTAACATACAAAGCTTTAAACGTTCTTACACCGGACTACATCGGTGACAATTTCCATCACTGTGCTCCTGTTTGTCTGCTAAGGTCCTCATAATTTTGTCAATCTTGTTGTGCCCCACATTAACCTGCACTCTATGGATGACAGGGCCTTCAGCTGTATAGCGCCCAGACTTTGGAATAACCTCTCGAAATGAATTAGACTTCATTCATTCTTTAAAGAAAAACCTTCAAACTGATCTGTTCAGGAAGGCTTTCTGTCCTCTCTTTCAGTCTTCCTCTCTGTCCAGGTGCTCAGTATAATTTGCGTGTGTTTTATATCAGAAATGATGATATTTGCCAGTCTTTTCTTTTAGTATTGGATTTGGTATTTTACTCTGGTTTATTGTCTTTTATTCTATTTAATTCTTTGTGTATCCTGTATCTATCTGTTTTAGTGTTCTGTTCAGGAAATATTTGTATCCAGTGTTACATATACCTGCTGTTTCTTTCTGAGACTCTGTGAAGTGCCTTGAGTATGGGAAAGGCACTATATAAATAAAATGCATCATTAGTGTATAATAGATAGATACAGTAGATGTAAAAGACACTATATGAATAAAATGTATCATTAGTGTATAATAGATAGATACAGTAGATGTAAAAGGCACTATATGAATAAAATGTATCATTAGTGTATAATAGATAGATACAGTAGATGTAAAAGACACTATATCCGAGATAAATAGATGTGAAAGGCACTATGTAATAGAGAGCTAGATAGAAAGAAAGAGAAAAATCAATAATTGAACAAACTTGAATTTGTCCCCACTGGGAAATTTGGCTGTTTACAGAAGCATAGATAGGTAAATATATATACACACTGACAACAGTCTGAAAACACACACACCTGAATGACTAAAAAAAGATAAATATTAAAAAGAAAAGTAAAAAAAATCTGTTTTGGCATTCCCAGGTCATGTGTGGCGCTATATGTGTGTATTTCTTTTCACTGTAAAGGAGCCCCCTTAGCTTTTCTTGACACACTTGTGCTGAATAAGCTGTTGACTGAAAGTCCTCAGTGTTGGTGTGTCAGGGAGAGGATCTGCAGCGTTGTTCACAATAGCAGTCAGTTTTCTTTAAATTCTCTCCTTTGTGAGTGTTAGCATTACATCTTCACCCATAGTCCAAAGACATGCATGGCTAGGTGGACTGGTGATGTTAAACTGGCTGAGTGTGTTCTGCCTGTAATGTGCTGGCATCCTGTCCAGGGGTTGTCCCCGCCTTGCGCCCAGTTTTAGCAGAGATCATCTCCAGTTTCCTTGTGATTCCACTCTGGATAAGTGGATGTTGGAAATATAGTAAATGGATGGATTGATGGAAGTTAATACTGACATGCATTTATAACTATATATATGTAGCCAAAATGATATTAATAATTATATCATATCTTATTGATATGATTATATATACATACTAGACATTAAGGCTAGAACAGTAGTGCATAAACGTTAGTTGGAACAGTCTATATTAAATGACAAGGGACCTTGACCTCATTCTGTTTGTTGTCTTAATTTTTTTTTTGTCAAAAATATTTTTGCAAGAAGCTTAAAGTAAAATAATAATAAAAATAGAAACGTATATGACAATACAGTAAGTATAATTAATATTGCCTTAGTGTAAAACTTTGTAACAATCTGTAATACACAATATCTGAAGAAGATATTTAGGAAAAGATTTCTATTTTTTTACCTCATGAAATATTTCTATAAAATTTCATTATAGACAAAATTTCTTGTACATATTCTGTCTGAATTTGGCAACAGTTTGCCTTGCTCAGGAACATCTACAAACTTGACAACAACATCTGGAAAACTTCTGACTCTTGATAATGCAACATATAACTGACCGTGGCTGAATACTGGTTCTGGCAAGTAAATGGCAACTTTTTCTAAGGTTTGCTCTTCTGAGTCTTTCTCTTTTAGCGTTTTTCTGACACTCATTTTCTTTTTCTTTAATCGATCTATTTGCTTGTATTTTTCTTTGTCTTTCAGACTTTCTTTTGTTGATTTGTTGAGCTGACCATTCTTCCAGGAGATGTTGCTTATATACGATTTGATTGTCTGTGTCTTGTGTCCTACTTGACGTGTCTTTTTGTTTTGGGTGGCATGTTGTTAGTAGATACTGTACATCCATAATATTTTCTCTTATAGTAATACTGTCTTGTATGTGGCTGTAATATGTGTCACTGTATTGTGTGACTAAATTTCTCTCGCAGTAATACTGGTTTGTATTTCCGTAAAATGCCTGTAATTTTCTCTGACAGTAATACTGGCTTTGATGTCCGTAATACAGTGGTGTGAAAACTATTTGGTTTGGATTTTTTTTCTCCCTAAATAATAAAAACCATCATTTAAAAACTGCATTTTGTGTTTACTTGTGTTATATTTGACTAATGGTTAAATGTGTTTGATGATCAGAAACATTTTGTGTGACAAACATGCAAAAGAATAAGAAATCAGGAAGGGGGTAAATAGTTTTTCACACCACTGTATGTCTTTAATTTTCTGTCACAACAGTGGCCAATCAACAGAGTGTCCCCAGCAACTGATGTAATGTGTGGCGTGCAGCTGATAATTGTACGTGTGGCGTCTCCCAAGAACGGATTTTATGTGCACAATCATTAATACCCAATAAGCACTCTCCCCAGCAATTATGTCCTTTATTTGCTTATCATGCGCGTCCGCTGATAGGTCATTCACTGTGTGTGCGACAACGGTGCCGTGGGGTGCGATGTGCAGCGCGGCCCCACGCATGCGCACTTCATCAGAAGACACACGGACACTTGGACGCACACAGGGGTTTTATTAAAGAGGATTGCCCAGAGGGGACTGGGCGGTCCCGTGGCCTGGAACCCCTGCAGATTTTATTTTTTTCTCCAGCCGTCTAGAGTTTTTTTTTTTGTTTTTTCTGTCCACCCTGGCCATCGAACCTTACTTCTTTTCTATGTTAACTAATGTCTTATTTTCATTTCTTATTTTGTCTTTTATTTTTCTTTTCTTCATTATGTAAAGCACTTTGAGCTACTTTTTGTATGAAAATGTGCTATATAATTAGTTTATATATATATTATTTTGCTTTAACATCTGGTCTTGGGATTTCTTCTGTTGTTCACATTTGTCA
The DNA here is from genome assembly GCF_016835505.1 of Polypterus senegalus. Taxonomy (NCBI): domain Eukaryota; kingdom Metazoa; phylum Chordata; class Cladistia; order Polypteriformes; family Polypteridae; genus Polypterus; species Polypterus senegalus. Next base: position 10,889,902 of record NC_053157.1, on the reverse strand, counting down.
TTTTGACAACAACCAAACAGATCATTTTCATTCTTTCTTTATGAAGCCCACCTGCAGTGCTGGTCCAAAGAGTTGTATGGTCGGCACAAGCCTGCTGGCATCATTTTAAGGTAATGAACCAGAAAACAAGGAATATTTGTATTGGTATTGATTATACCATAAAATCGACTATATTTTTTACTTCCGCATTTGAAAAGACTCCTACTTTGACAGGTGTCCTGTTTTGTTGTAATGAGAGGAATTGTAAAGTGACAAATGAACAGTGAACCTCACTTGCTGTGTGAAATGCTGTCTAATTGCTGTTCTGTTGTTGTAAGGAACTTCAATAAACACCAAAGGCAATGCAAGTCACTGCTTTGAATTGGTTTAATTGATTATTGGTGTTGTTTTGAGTGTTTGTGAAATTAGGTTTTTTTTTTTTTGAGAAAAAGCTTGTGCTACTGTACATGTAATGACCCCCCTAACATTAAAATGTGTAAGTGGGTTTGGAGACGGATAGGTGGTAGAGTGTAGGTAATGCAACTAAAATTTCCACACTCAATAACCTGTGGTTCTCCCGCTCAGTCCTGAGCAAACCCATTGGCTGCAGGGTTTTGTTCTAACTGGTATACCATTCAGGGAGTTATGTTTACCTTTAATTGATCTCATTGTTCGTTTAGCTGCCCATTTTAGTTATCTTTTTTTTTTTTTCATTTAGAGAAAGTGTATTAGTCTGGTATACATTGGAGAATAGTTGGAGTACAGGAAGCCTATGGAGGACTTCTTAAGGTTCAGGGAGGGTTTTGGTCCATTTTGATATGATAGCATCACACAGTTGCTGCAGATTTGTCCACTGCACATCCCTGATGTGAATCTCCCATTCCACCACATCCCAAAGGTGATCTGTTGGACTGAGATGTGGTGACTGTGGAGGCCATTTGAGACCACTTTGTCCTTTTTGTCATGTTCAAGAAACCAGTTTGAGATGATCTGAGCTTTGTGACATGGCGTGTTATCCTATTGGAAGTAGCCATCACATACATAACTGTTTAGGGAGTGAAGAGGTGCACTTCCTGCAATATCTTATTTTTTTAATTACACTCAGTGGCCACTTTATGAGGTACACCTTGGTAGTACTGGGTTGGGCCCCCTTTTATAATTCTTCATGACACAGATTCAGCAAGGTGCAGGAAACATTCCCCATTCCTCCACATTGACATGACAGCATCATGCAGTTGCTGCAGATTTCCTGAGTGCACATCCATGATACTAATCTCCCATTCTACCACATCCCAAAGGTGATCAGCTGGATTGACATCTAATGACTGTGGAGGCCATTTGAGTCCAGTGAACTCATTGTCGTGTTCAAGAAACCAGTTTGAGATAATTTGAGCTTTGTGACATTGCACGTTATCCTGCTGGAAAGAACAATTCTGAAATTTGTTATTGTATCCATGTTTTTATTTTTCATCCTCTTCTTAAGAATGACATGTCTGTCTTCATGAATGTAATCTCCTACCTTGAAGGATGCATCCTTCATAAATAGCCCCAGCTTTACATCAGCAAAACCTGCTGCTTATTAACTTTTGCTGCACCAAAGAGCCTCTGCGTTCGGTCACTATTCAAGAAGTGGATGAAGAGGTGGTTCACTTCTACAGGGACTTAGGGGTAAACATTGGTGACAGGCTGGACTGATCACAGAGGAACTAAATAAGAAAGGGCACAGCAGGTTCTTTATTCTTAGGAGACTGCGTTCCTTTAATGTGAGAAGTGACATCCTTCGTGTCTTCTACAATTCTGTGTTGGCCGGCGTGACAAACAATGAAGACTCTCTAATGTGCTTTTGTCTTACGGCCTTGTATGTATGTTATCCAGTTGACGCTCGGAACTGGCCAACTCTATTTAATTTCAGAAGCAACAGGTTTCACTCAAACATGAAGAATCCTGGCAGTCACCTCCAGTTCGCCCTCTGGTGGTCGTTCCGAGTGTCAACTGGATGAAAACATGCATACAAGACCGCAACATCAAGGGGGTGGGTTAGGGTCAATTTCACCTTGCAGTATTTTCAGTCGACCAATAAGAAAGTTTCAAGGAAATCACTTCAGCCGTTCGGAAGTGATGCTGGAACATACATACATACATACATACATACATTGACTTTTTTATACTGTATGTATATGTATATGTATATATATGTATATATGTGTGTGTGTGTGTGTGTGTGTGTGTATATAGATATACAGTAGACTAGCAAAATACCCGCGCTTCGCAGTGGCGAAGTACTGCCTTAAAATTTTTATTAAGAAGAAAAGTAAACCTTTTTAAATTGAGGGAAAATAAACCAATAATTATTTGTTAAGGATCTCTTTGTATACCACGTTGTCAGTTCGGCCCTCTGGTTGTAACATGACCAAGCTGTGCGCTGAGCTTACTCTTGAGCATGTAACGTACAGTTGGCCATGTGAACAGTAAGCTTGTCTCAAATCTCACAGCTTGGATTGCTGCTGTCATAATCGGTTTGAGTTTCATGGTTTGCTTCAATTACGACAGTATTTGAAGGACTTGTGTTGAAGTGACATTCGGCATCTGTCAAGCGTTGTAAACATACAACCGGTTTCATCGATAACTTCACATCCAGCTTTTGAGAGTTGAAACATTCATAAACATCAAAGTGTCCACTACTGAAATTGTCACCTGTGAGTCTAAGATGTTTAAGAGGCATTGGCGGTTGTCCAAAGGTGTAAAATATTTGGCCATTTCAGTACACTTGAAAGCGACAACCGAACAATTCAGTGGCAGCCATCAACTCACATGCAGAACCATAGGTGAAGGGCTTAAGCATTTCACTCTTCTAGTGCTCCTGTGTAGTCTAATTATCTCCTGTACCGTCATCAGTCCACACCTTGAACCTGTCCCAGTCATTCAATACATAAGACACAATGTTCCTCCGGATATCAAGAGTGAGCCTGATATGGCCGTGCAATATGTAACACAGAGAATGGAAAAGGCTGGTGGCATCTCCGGGCATGGAAACCACTCGGTAAGTGACAGTTCTTTGATCGATGGTGATCACCTCGATAGACATGTTAATGGGGTTACGGTTGGAACGATAAAGGAAATGGGTACCTGAACAATGTAAAGTAAGTCTAAAATACCTACACAATAACTATAATCGTAATAAACAAACAATAAAACAGTGGAGAAGCTGTGGATTAAATAAAAAGGCAGGGAGACGTGAATCCCGTGGCGAAGTAAGGAAGGGAATTAAGAGACCGGAGCGACGGACGGCCTTATATAGGCAGGCAGCCAACAACGTGGGAGGCGTGGGGATGGGGGACCCAACGCCACCTCACACGGCGACCGAGCTGCAGGCTATGGACGTATATATGTACGTAAGTAGGATTCAGTTAGCATTTGGAACCCGCGTACTAAATTTCTTAAAGATGGGCCCATAAGTAACAAAGACCGTTGGAAAGTTCAATATGGCGGCCGACAGTGGCGTCATACCACCGAAATAAGTACGTACATTGGTTTTGGTTAGCGCAGGCAAGCCGCCTACCAAATTTCGTGAAGATGGGGCCATAAATAAGAAAGTTCAACATGGCAAATGTTGTCGACCATTATGACCATTACACGTAGAATTTCGAAATGAAACCTGCTTAACTTTTGTAAGTAAGCTGTAAGGAATGAGCCTGCCAAATTTCTGCCTTCTACCTACACGGGAAGTTGGAGAATGAATGAATGAATGAATGAGTGAGTGTCAGTCAGTCAGTGCTTTGCCTTTCATTAGTATAGATAGATAGATATTTGCACAGAGTACAGTAACATATTAAAATTATACTCTTATTACAGCAGCCTCATCTGTGCTTCTGCTGGTGGTGTTAGACAGATTTGTTGATTTTGAGTACTGAATTCTGCTCCTCTTGTGGCTCTTCGTTCTCACCTCTCTTAACGGCAGTGCTTTTGACAGAGTGTGACACACAGTTTGCCTCAAATGCATATTTTGTCGTTCATATTTTCCCAAACATAGCTGTCAATTCTTTCAACCTTTACATCGACTCCTACAGCAATTTCATAACGCTGAACAAGAGAGAGCACACACAGCACCTGTGACAACATTTCATTCACGTTTGCCATTTGTCCACTGATGTCTTTGAATGCCAGTGAATAATCTGATATTGCAAAAAGTTTTTTTGTTTGTAACAGGTTATGTTTGCTTTAACACATGTGATGTGCTCTGCATACACGAGACTCACATATGTGTAATATGGATCTTTTTAGGACACTTTTCGGCTGTAGACAGTCCATCGCAATCAGACCCCACTGCCCTTAGTAGTTCAAAATCACCTCCCTTACTTTGAGTGCCACTTTCATGAGGCGTTGGATTGGTATTAGAAATATGACACTCGGTGAGCCTTCTAATTGTCCACACACAGTTTTAAGCACACTTCACTCATGGCTTCCTCCAGATGTATGTGACTCTATAAGTTTACCTTACACCTGATATTATTGGAGTAGGTCCCAGCACCTCATAACCCTGAATTAAATTATGGTGGGTTTAGGAATGTTATTTTAACTGGACTTGTGAAATAATGAAACAAAAAACAATACTGTTTTGATGTAAATTCTTGTGATTAAGTATTACCTAGTGCTGACTCTTCCTCCCTTGCCTTTCTCCCTTGTATGTCACCTCTAGCATCACTTTGCTGACGTGTGGGATTGGACTGTTTCTTTGCCTAATGTGACTTTTAAATAAATGGATTCCCCCACACACTTTTAATAATGCACCACCATCCATCTGTATTGCAGGAAGGTAAATCACTAAGCTCTTGAATGTGATAAATAAGTACCTGAAAACTTGCAAACAAAAGACTTCTGCTAATAACTTTGTTATTTAGCAACCAAAGTAGATGCTTAGAAAAAGACCTCAGGTGTCAAGTGTGTATGTTGATGGATTTATTGGCCATTACAAATCTCTTCAGATGTTTTTTTTTTTTTTACTGAATTTTGCTGTCTGTTTAATAAAGTGTTTATATACTTCAAGTGTCCCGGTATTTAAACGTGTGGAAAGCGTCAGAAAATGAGGAAAGTGAAGCCATTGGCGCTGACTGGCTGTTAAGTGTGACAGCTTCACTGTGTTTAAAATAGCTCCTCTAAATGTGCAGTTAGTAGTCCTTTTAAAAATGGAGCCTTCTGGTGAGTGATTTGTACACACAGTTGGCAGTACTTTAAACACTGGTTGACGTGAGCTAAAGGGGCTCCAAGTTATATCGACTTGCAAACAAAGTCTTATGAATTATATCTGTTATAGGCCTGTACAGTAGAGCTTTAAATTATGCGAATTCAAGTTGATTGAATGTGAGGTTTACCTGAACGGGAGAACATAAAAGAAGGAATGGAATACAAAAAATATAATTGCTGTGGCACAGGTTGACACATTAGTTCTTCTTTTCTGGAGCAAGATGGGCTGCTATATTCTTGCAGTGTCTCAGAGGACCATATGATGGTGCAAGAAAGATGCAAAATGAGCCGCCTGTGTTCTTGCCTTCTCACACACATGTATCACACGGTATTGTGAGGAAGAGTGTGATACATGAGATTCCTGTGTTCTTGCTCTAACAATCACATCTGGCGTCACTAGAAAGTGGTAGGTGCATGTCTCCTGTCCTCTGATATCTTGTCATCCACAGCAGCAAGAACAGCACCCTGCCACGTATGAGGTCTCCCAACAGTGGGTGGCGACAACAAAGAGCGAGACATGTGCCTGATGTACCCTCGTTCTTTTGCCCTCATTGTTGGGAGTTGTGTTGTGAGCAGGAGTGAAATGTGCGCCTCCCATACTAGGCCTTTTCCTTACCATTAATATGTCTCACATTTTGTCAAAGAGCACTTTATTCTGGCCGCTTTGGTTTTGTACTGGGCACAGTGTCTGCCTCTGTTGTAGTGACATGGACAGAGCCTAGGCTACTGGCAAAATAATATTAATGTACACTGGTAATCTGTCTTTAAAGCTGCTCATTTATAAACATAACGTACCTACATATTAAAGGATAAGTTTGATATTTTTAAGTTAAAGCTGTTTCTTCACTAGAGACTTGTTTTTTCCTCATTTAGTTTGTGAAAGATATTAACTTATCCATTTGGAAATACTAGTAAGAAATTAGATTCAGGAGCATCAGGGTCATCAGATGCTATAGATCAGGGGTGTCCAATGCGTCAACCGCGATCGACCGGTAGATCGCAAAGGTAGTGCAGGTAGATTGCGTTGCATTCAAAAAAATCATATATCCTCCCTATGGCGTTTATCACTTGATTGACATACAGGGCGGCCAGTCTGAGATCTCTTTTCTTCTAACACACTGGTCATCTCGCACGAGCTACTGCAAAACTCCGGCTATCTAAGTGATCCAGTTAGCCTTCCAATTTATAAGAAGGGATTTAAAAAAAAAAAAAAGACGTTTGGGGAGGGTATGGGCTGGATGTGGAAATGGAAGATGATTTTTTTTTCTCACAATGTCACAATCGAAGTGCGTTTGTCTGATCTGTCAATCTATCATTGCTATTCCAAAGATGGAAAATGTGGAAAGACACTTTCGAACTGTTCATAAAAACTACGAAACTGACTTCCTTCCCAAAAGCGATCTGAGAAAGAGAAAGGAGAGGGAGCTAAAATCGCAGTTAATCGGACTGCCGTCATTTTTCACTCGGCTGAATTCAAAAGCAAAGGCAGACACAACGAAGCATTGTTCCGGGTGATATTTGGAGAACATCCAAAACCTCGAGTCAGAGCTGGAGACGCAATTTTCAATCTGCTCTGTAGCGTATGCTTGTGCGCAACTTAACAGCATTCGCTACACAGAGCAGATTGAAATTGCCTGTCAGACTTTGACAGACAGTTTCAAGACTCAGCTGTACTTGAGCCAATCGCTACATTTAAGTGCTATCCATTTAGGGAAGATGTTAAAGGCGATTCACTTGCACCAGAAATTGCAACACTGTTTCACCAAAAACTCCTCAACAGTGGAGGATGAGATTTTGACGCTACAGGATGACATTCAGCTGAAGTCTGAGGCTCTTGGACAGTTTTGGAACTCACAGAGGATAAGTATCCAAACATGAGGAAATGTGCTACCTCCTTGACTGCATTATTCGGCACTACTTATTTATGTGAGTCAGCCTTTTTCCACATGATGATTATTAAATCCAAATACTGCAGTGATGATAAATTTATTGAATTGTTATTGTGTCATAAAGGTTATTCAGTTATGCAAGGTACGACAACATATATTCTATGTATAAAGTGTACTCCGTGTATATGTGTGCGTGTGTGTGTATATATATTTATATGCAGTGAACCCTCGTTTATCACGGTTAATCCGTTCCAGACTGTACCGTGATAAATGAATTTTCACGAAGTAGGATTCTTTATTTATAAATCGAATATTTTCGCAGTTAGAGTATAGAAAACATGTTTACGACCTTCTAAATACATTTTGTAACATTATTAGAGCCCCCTAGACATGAAATAACACCCTTTAGTCACCATTACACTCGTATTACCTAATATATTAGACAAAATAAGAGAAAATAAGACATATTAGACGTTACAAATATCATATTACTAGGCACACTCGCCTTTTAAGGCGACCGACTTTTATCCTCAATTTTTGTGCGCTCCATGTGTACATCAGGCATGTAAGTGTAGAGAATGAGAACATCAAAATGCCCATTCATAACATCTCCCGAAAACCAAAGTTTTTTTTTTATCCCTTCAAGTGCCTGTCCAAAGTCGTACAATGTCAGCCCGAATCTGTACCGCTAAAGACGGAGTTTCATTCACTAAATAAGCTATAGATGAGAATAAACAAGCACCATCTCCCCTGATATTTACTACGCGGTGAGGCATTTGTACTCCAACATTAATTATTTCCAGAGACATAATTTTGTCTATTTTTCCAGCGCATCGCGCACAAAAGCAAGAGAACGATGACAGCACCAGAACTCTGCTCACATCGCGTCGCTTCGTACCTCAAGCCGCAAGTAGTAAGTCTGTAATAAGCAGAATACTGCTACGCTTTGCACTCACGGGACGGAAGGACAATCCCAAACGCTTTTATATAATAGATTATTATACTGTACATTTAATTGCACACACCCACTAACCTATGAAGGCACGACCTCAGTAGGAGAGTCTTCAGAGGTGGTGCAGTATCTTCAGCAGGTGCGTTGTTGTCTTCCATGAAGGAGTACTTGGAGTAGGCAGTGGGTGTCTGGGTGCGCGGCTGAAGAACATCTTGATAGGCAGTTGCTGGCGCTGTCTTTTCATATGCGTGAGGATGCTTTTGTAGGGTATTGCCATCTTTGCTCATATCCAAGAGTTTCACCTTCTCCTGGATAGTAAGTATCTTCCTCTGGCGCTTAGTCAGAAGGCTTAGAAAAAGCAGCACGTTTAGGAGCCATCGTAGGGCTTAGATAAAAGTTCTCAGAAAGCGCATGCGTAGTGACGTTAAGCGTGTATGAGAAAAAAATTGCGATAAAGTGAAGCCGCGAAAGTCGAAGCGTGATATAGCGAGGGATCACTATATATATATATATATATATATATATATATATATATATATATATATATATATATATATACACACACACACAGTGGTGTGAAAAACTATTTGCCCCCTTCCTGATTTCTTATTCTTTTGCATGTTTGTCACACAAAATGTTTCTGATCATCAAACACATTTAACCATTAGTCAAATATAACACAAGTAAACACAAAATGCAGTTTTAAATGATGGTTTTATTATTTAGGGAGAAAAAAATCCAAACCTACATGGCCCTGTGTGAAAAAGTAATTGCCCCTGAACCTAATAACTGGTTGGGCCACCCTTAGCAGCAATAACTGCAATCAAGCGTTCGCGATAACTTGCAATGAGTCTTTTACAGCACTCTGGAGGAATTTTGGCCCACTCATCTTTGCAGAATTGTTGTAATTCAGCTTTGAGGGTTTTCTAGTATGAACCGCCTTTTTAAGGTCATGCCATAGCATCTCAATTGGATTCAGGTCAGGACTTTGACTAGGCCACTCCAAAGTCTTCATTTTGTTTTCTTCAGCCATTCAGAGGTGGATTTGCTGGTGTGTTTTGGGTCATTGTCCTGTTGCAGCACCCAAGATCGCTTCAGCTTGAGTTGACGAACAGATGGCGGACATTCTCCTTCAGGATTTTTGGTAGACAGTAGAATTCATGGTTCCATCTATCACAGCAAGCCTTCCAGGTCCTGAAGCAGCAAAACAACCCCAGACCATCACACTACCACCACCATATTTTACTGTTGGTATGATGTTCTTTTCTGAAATGCTGTGTTCCTTTTACGCCAGATGTAACGGGACATTTGCCTTCCAAAAGTTCAACTTTTGTCTCATCAGTCCACAAGGTATTTTCCCAAAAGTCTTGGCAATCATTGAGATGTTTCTTAGCAAAATTGAGACGAGCCCTAATGTTCTTTTGCTTAACAGTGGTTTGTGTCTTGGAAATCTGCCATGCAGGCCGTTTTGCCCAGTCTCTTTCTTATGGTGGAGTCGTGAACACTGACCTTAATTGAGGCAAGTGAGGCCTGCAGTTCTTTAGACGTTGTCCTGGGGTCTTTTGTGACCTCTCGGATGAGTCACCTCTGCGCTCTTGGGGTAATTTTGGTCGGCCGGCCACTCCTGGGAAGGTTCACCACTGTTCCATGTTTTTGCCATTTGTGGATAATGGCTCTCACTGTGGTTCGCTGGAGTCCCAAAGCTTTAGAAATGGCTTTATAACCTTTACCAGACTGATAGATCTCAATTACTTCTGTTCTCATTTGTTCCTGAATTTCTTTGGATCTTGGCATGATGTCTAGCTTTTGAGGTGCTTTTGGTCTACTTCTCTGTGTCAGGCAGCTCCTATTTAAGTGATTTCTTGATTGAAACAGGTGTGGCAGTAATCAGGCCTGGGGTGGCTACGGAAATTGAACTCAGGTGTGATACACCACAGTTAGGTTATTTTTTAACAAGGGGCAATTACTTTTTCACACAGGGCCATGTAGGTTTGGATTTTTTCTCCCTAAATAATAAAACCATCATTTAAAACTGCATTTTGTGTTTACTTGTGTTATATTTGACTAATGGTTAAATGTGTTTGATGATCAGAAACATTTTGTGTGACAAACATGCAAAAGAATAAGAAATCAGGAAGGGGCAAATAGTTTTCACACCACTGTGTGTGTATATATATATATATATATATATATATATATATATATATATATATATATATATATATATATATATATATATATATATATATATATATATATATATATATCAGTGGAACCTTGGTTCACGTACAACTCGGTTTATGACCAAAAAGTTAGCCAAACTTTTGCCTCGGTTCACGACCACACACTCGGTATACGAACAAGCCAGTTTCCCTTTCGGTTTGTACATGTTCAGTCTCTCCCTGTGCATTTCCTGTGCAGCGAGCGAGAGAGCGCCACACACACACACAGGCAGCACGAGAGAGCGCTGGACACATTAAGGTAGGAAGGCAGTTAAATGCACTGGTCTTGATTTTGTTTCCACTTCTGTTTCCAGCAATCGGTTCGTAGCGTACATTGTTGCAATGTTATTTTTCTTGGTGGTTCATTAAATTACGGATTTTTTCAAATGTTCATTTTTTTCCCCTGTGCTTAAAACTCATTTAAAAAAAAAAGTGCTTTTAGCCAGCAGTTGGTAGAGCTATAGCGCGAACTATTGCAGTGTTAGTTTTCTCTGTTGTTCAAGATTTTCTCAGTGTTATTCAATGTTTTTACATTTAGTTTACTATTACACTGTGCATTCTATGGTGGTATTAACTATATTTGTGCTTAAAAATCTTTAAAAAATATATATTTACATAGAATTTGTACGGCCTGGAACGGATTAATTGTATTTATATACAATCCTATGGGGGAAATTGCTTCGGTTCACGACCAAATCAGTTTACGACCAGAGTTTTGGAACGAATTATGGTCGTGAACCGAGGTTCTACTGTAAATATCATTTTTAAAGTAGGTAGATCATTTTGACCTGGTCATTTTAAAAGTAGCTTGTAAGCCGAAAAAGTGTGGGCACCCCTGCTATAGATAAATAAAGCTGTGTGTCATCTGCATAGCTGTGGTAGTTCATCTTGTGTGTTGAGATAACAGCGTCAATCGCTCTGTGCTTTGTGAGTCTGACATTATGAATAGTTAATGCACAAAATCTGATTAAACCCTTTACAATGTTAGCTCATGTGTAGAAGCATGACAGGAAAGCAACCATAATTTGTGTATTCCAGGTTCCTTAATGAACAGAGTGAAGCTCAAGGTTTTGTGTCATCACACTTTCACAAGAAAGACACAGTAGCACTTGAAGCTGTGCAGTGGAGAGGCATGTCCTCCAATGATAGACTCAGAGGATTAAACCCTTCTAGTCTCGAACAGAGGAGACTGTGTTGGAGGTGTGTGTAGGGGGCATTGATGAAGTAGATTCAGCAAAATTGTTTCAGCTTAACCATAAATCACCTACTTGAGGACACCAATGGAAATTAAGGGGAAGTGCATTTAGGACTAAAGCCAGGAAACACTTCTTTACAAAAAATGCTGTGGGAGTCTGGAACAAACTAATAATAATAATAATAATAATTCTTTGCATTTATATTGCACTTTTCTCACTACTCAAAGTGCTTAGCGATTGTAGGTTAAGGGGCTTGCTTAAGGGCCCAACAGAGCATTCACGGGATTCGAACCGCCAACCTTCCGATTGCCAGTGCAGATCCCTAGCCTCAGAACCACTACCAAGACATGGAGTTTAAGCAAACATCCTGGATGAGATATTGGGACGGCTTAGCTATTAGCAGAACAAACAAGCTTGATGGACTGAATGATCACCTCTTATATGCCAGGTATATTTACATTTATTAGCAGATGTTTTTATCCGTAGCGACTTACAAAGGAGGACCACATAATCGGGTAAAAATCAATTTGGGTTTCAGTTTTACATCTTCTAATGGTTTTGTGCAGACACACCTGGAAATTCCCAAAAAAGAACTGAAGATACGGAGGTGTCCTCTCACGTGCTCAGCCTGAACCCCTCATAACAGGAAACAGTTTGGAAGATTGAAAATATGGTGTTCATCATATGCCAGAAAGTGCAAAAACAGTACATATTTCAACGAGGCTACTATATATAGGGTGTCTTAACCTGGATGATTTATAGTTGTGAGTGACCATTTTGTTAAGAAGCTCCAGATAATTTTTCATGTCGAAATTCAGTAAGGTTTGTGTGTGTAAAGAAACCATCGATCATCTAATAGTATGACTTTTCTGTTGGTCGTAGTCCACTGACATACATTAAGGTATTGGTGTTAGCTTGGCCTGTGGAGTTTCTGATGTTCAGTAAATCGCCCTATGGCCTACAAATCGGGATCGTTTCTGGTTTATATCACTTGTTGCTGGCTGCATACTCGAGTGATATTTTCATGTGCAGGGTAGACATGTTTACTGCGAACATTATATTTTATGATCTCTTCCCCTGCAGTGATGTAATCTGGCATTTTTACTAACACGACTAAGAATATGTTTCAACCACTGCAGCTGGCATTCCTCCCACGGAGTTGTAGTTCTGGATTTTTCAAAGAGTATTTGAGTAAAACTTTTAGCAAGCTGCCTAAAAACAAGTATTCCTTTTTTAAATGCTAAAATAATGATTAATTGGAAAAGAATGTGCTAGATAGACTTTTTGATGTTTTTCCCTTTTGGAAAAATTAAAACTTTCTCTGTAGCATACGGCTGGTTTGCCATTTTTGCCATCACAGGCATTTATTAATCTCCAGAATTTCTTTTTCTGTGTTCAGTATTTGAGCCATACTTCACTTGACTGTAACTGAAGCTGTCTTATCTTCAGGATGTGATGGGATAGAATTACAAGACATTCACAGACGTCTACATTCAGCTTACGAGCACTGCAGTTTTTTCATTTTTACAAGACCGGGGCTGTCAGGTTCAGATCCTGGATGTCCGCTGTGGCTGCAGGTTTTCGTGCTAGGTGGCCCACCAGGAGCTGAATTTTGAGAGTTATCTGGTCATCTGTTGGCTTGCTTTGCATCCTGTTGTTGTTTACCTGCTGTTTAATGAATAAACAAACAGTTAAGGGCTCTGATGCTCAGTTACCAACAGTAATTGGCCGCTAATTAAGGTGGTCGTAAAATGGAACAAAGGCTTATGCTGCAAGACAGACAGACCTTGCATTTGAGCAGCCTTTAAAGATGAAAACTAGAGTTAATCGGCGGAATTTGCCAAAGTGATTTTTTGCAGCGAATATGCTGTATTTGTTGATGACCTTGTTTGACAGATATTTTCCTAGAAATTCCCCATTTCTTTGCTTAGGTGAACATTTTTTTCCAGTCACCCCATGATTCTTTGTGAAGCTAGTTTGACATCACAGAACTTTCACGCATGCTTACTTTAAGATCATTGCTCTCATTGGGTTTTAAGCACGTAAGGAGAAAAACAAAATGCTGTTTCATGTTAATGACGTGATGCACTGAAACCACCCCCCATCTATCTATCTATTCACCCCCCCCAACCATCCAATGAAGCACTTGACAGTGTTATGTGGTGTTTTTCTCTGTACTCTGACCATGCTTGTTTTTTCCACTCTCTGTTGTTTTAACCTTCTGGGATCTTCGACTGCTATATTTGGGTTCTCATTGAACTTATAAAGGTAAAGTTGGGTCACAATGCTACAAAGGGTGAGAAACTGCCAGATTTCCATCCTACGTATAGTTTTAAAAAGAAACCAAATCTTGCAGTATTAAGATATGTAACACTGATCCCTGTGATTGCAGTGCAGCACCACATGGCTAATTGTACATGCCATGTAGCCATATGCCTAGCATCCATCCATCCATTATCCAACCCACTGAAATCCGAACACGGGTCACGTGGGTCTGCTGGAGCCAATCCCAGCCAACACAGCGCGCAAGGCAGGAACCAATCCTGGGCAGGGCGCCAACCAACCGCAGGGCATGTGCCTAGCAACAGATCTTAAAACAAATCTAAAAGGAGAAAACACATGACATGCTGTGAAATAATAAAAACAAAGCATTTATATTACTATTTACAAGGCATTCATTCTTAATGGAAGAAGAAAGTGGAATCTGCACTGATGCAAGGGAAACAAAAAAGATATTCACACTCTCCCTGGAGCCGCGACTTCAAACAATGGAACTAGCCAGTTCCACGACACCTCTCTGTGTACGGCCAATGTGTGCCCCAGGATTGTTTCTTTGTGAACACAATGAAATCTATTTTATTTGCTTATTGCTCGTTTGTGGCCGTTTGTTGGATTTCGTTTGTGGTGTTCGTTCAGTGTACGTCTTTCATTGTTTGAGTCATGGTGGTTAGCACAGTTGCCTTATAGCTCAGATCACAAGTTTGGCCACAATTATCAGTCTAACTTTTCCCTAGCCCTTAGGGTCACTTAAAAGACCATTGCACCATTATAATCCACTTAAACTGGTTCCGTTCCTCTATCCCCATTGACTTCATTGAATTTCTGAGAAGTTTGTGAATATTTCCATGATTTTGTGAAACTTGACGCAAAGCGAATTCTGTGGGGTTTTGCATATCACTATTGAAAACTTCAACCATCTTAAAATTGGTATGTTCTAGAAACAGTGGAAGAATTAGTATGGAATGTGTGGAAATGGTTCAGCACCTAATGAACTTGCAATAAAAAGTTGCATAGCGGGCTTTAGGACAGCCAGAAGCCCATGCATTATTTGAGGGTTTGGTGTTAGTATTGTTGATAGTTAATGCCACTTTTATATGACTGCTTGTCCAACTGACTGACAACAACGTGATTAGCATATTTAGTCTTATTCGGGAAGGTGGCCACTGCATTTTTAACATGAAGTCCATTCATACTTTTCAAGGAAAGCAGTTGAAGGGTGAACTGATAGAGCCAGAAATGATGTTGTGCACCTTGGCAAACTGGGCGGCACAGTGGTAGCACTGCTGCCCTCTCAGTAAGTAGATCAGAGTTTGTCCTCCCTGTATGGAGTTTGCATCTTCTCCCCATGTCTTCATCAGCTTCTTCACACTGTCCAAAAGACATGCAGGTTAGGTGAATTGGCAGTGCTAATTTGGGCCTTGTGTGTGTGTTGCGGGGGTTTGCCCTGTGATCGGCAGAGTTTGTCCCTGCCATTTTTCTGCTGTGCAAGCTGGGATAGGCTCCAGCTTCCCCTGGTCTTGAATAAGCAGGTAAGAAACTGACCTTAACAAATTCCAAAAATTATAAGTAATAAAAAGAGAATTATTAAAATTTGCATGGGTATCATTTCAAATTATTTCCCATCCGCTGTCTTCATGTAATTGTACGTCTTTAGCAGCCAGTGCCTACCTGAGCTGATACCACCTCAGATGAAGTGCCAGTTCGCCACAAGGCAATCTCACGAATCAATAGGCACGTCTGTTTGCCACCGGGAGAACAATCCATACAAGTAGAGAGAACGTGAAGGATTTGAACCCTCTCTTCTTGCCTCGTTAAGTAGCAGCATTAAGTATTGCTTCGCCGCGCCATTCTAAATGACTCTTGTATAGTTTGTGACTTTGATTTTTCTGGTAATTTGCTCATTGTGACTGATATGCTATACAGTACTGTTAAACAGCATATTGCCAAGCAAAAGAAGACCTGAAATGTTCCTCAAATAGAAAGAGGAAAAATATCATTGTCTCTGAAGAGTTTCATTTTAAGTGAGAATAAATTACCAGGGCAAAAACACTGTCAGAAATAGTGAGTGCAAAAACACAAAGTGCTGGTATGTATACCTCTGCTAATACATTTTTAACTTAAGGAATAAAGAAAACGCACCCTTGGAGGGGCGAGCAAATAGGAAATCTGTGACACTAAGATGGATTTCTGTAAATGGCAATAAAATCGTATTTAAATAGCTGTTACCTGATGAAACCCAATGCTAAGGAAACATAAAAATGGCAGGCGGTGTGGCCCCCTAGTGCTTACGAAACTGGAGTGTAAACCACAAGGCTAAAGGTTCAATCCCCGCCAATGACTGTGTGACCATGATCAGGCTCAGCACACTAAAATATGGAAACAATTGTGCAAAGCACTTGCTGATGGGTGTTCACTATAAAACGTCCTGGAAAAATACATAAATGTCCCTCTTTAACAACAGATGAAGGGCTCTGCACCCGCTTCATTCAAAATCCAGAGCAAGCCTGACAGATGTCTGCAAAGACTCCTCATGCTTGCACCCTTCAGCTCCAGTTGAGCTCAAAGCTATCAGAACAGCTCATAAAATTTCAGAAGCATAAAGCGCATGTTGTGTGGGTACAGGAGGTTTGACAAGCAGACAGTGGAAAGAAAACTTTTATCAGGAGTGTTGTGTGATGTGCAGTGCCTATAAAAAGTCTTCACCCCCTGGGAAACTTGTCACTTTTTATTGTTATACAACATTGAATCATGGTGGATTTAATTTGGCTATTTTGACAGTCATCATTAGAAAAAGTGAAAACAGATCTCTGCAAAGTGGACAAAGTTCATTCCAAACATAAAATACAAAGTAATTGATTATATAAGTTTTCACCCCCGTCCAGTCAGATTTTAGTAGCTGGCAGCCATGACAGCCTTAAATCCATGTGCTCAGTTCTTTCTCGATCAGCGCTGCCATTTTCTCTTATTCTGCTTTGCTGATCTGCTCAGTCTCTGTCAGGTGTTGTGGTGATTGTGAGTGAACAGCCTTTTACAAGTCCAGCCTCAAATTCTCACTTGGATTGAGATCTGGACTCTGACTTGGTCATTTCACGACACTACAGTTGTGACAATGCCGCTATACCAGCGCTCATCCCGACACACACAGACGCAGGAGGCACACTTACAGTGGAGGAAATAATTATTTGACCCCTCACTGATTTTGTAAGTTTGTCCAATGACAAAGAAATGAAAAGTCTCAGAACAGTATCATTTCAATGGTAGGTTTATTTCAACAGTGGCAGATTGCACATCAAAAGGAAAATCGAAAAAATAACTTTAAATAAAAGATAGAAATTGATTTGCATTTCATTGAGGGAAATAAGTTTTGAACCCTCTAACAAAAAAAGACTTAATACTTAGTGGAAAAACCCTTGTTTGCAAGCACAGAGGTCAAACGTTTCTTGTAATTGATGACCAAGTTTGCGCACATTTTAGGAGGAATGTTGGTCCACTCCTCTTTGCAGATAATCTCTAAATCCCTAAGGTTTCGAGGCTGTCTCTGTGCTACTCTGAGCTTGAGCTCCCTCCATAGGTTTTCTATTGGATTAAGGTCCGGAGACTGACTAGGCCACTCCATGACCTTAATGTGCTTCTTCTTGAGCCACTCCTTTGTTGCCTTTGCTGTATGTTTTGGGTCATTGTCGTGCTGGAACACCCATCCACGACCCATTTTCAGTTTCCTGGCAGAGGGAAGGAGATTGTCGCTCAGGATTTCACGATACATGGCTCCGTCCATTTTCCCGTTAATGCGATTAAGTTGTCCTGTGCCCTTAGCAGAAAAACACCCCCAAAGCAAAATGTTTCCACCCCCATGCTTGACGGTGGGGACGGTGTTTTGGGGTCATAGGCAGCATTTTTCTTCCTCCAAACACAGCGAGTTGAGTTAATGCCAAAGAGCTCTATTTTGGTCTCATCAGACCACAGCACCTTCTCCCAGTCACTCTCTGAATCATTCAGGTGTTCATTGGCAAACTTCAAACGGCCTGCACATGTGCCTTCTTGAGCAGGGGACCTTGCGAGCCCTGCAGGATTTTAATCCATTGCGTGTAATGTGTTTCCAATGGTTTTCTTGGTGACTGTGGTCCCTGCTAATTTGAGGTCATTAACTAACTTCTCCCATGTAGTTCTAGGATTCTTTTTCACCTTTCTCAGAACCATTGACACCCCACGAGGTGAGATCTTGCGTGGAGCCCCAGAGCGAGGTCGATTGATGGTCATTTTGTGCTCCTTCCATTTTCGAACAATCTCACCAACAGTTGTCACCTTCTCTCCCAGCTTCTTGCTAATGGTTTTGTAGCCCATTCCAGCCTTGTGCAGGTCTACAATTTTGTCTCTGACATCCTTGGACAGCTCTTTGGTCTTTCCCATGTTGTAGAGTGTGGAGTCTGCTTGATTGATTGATTCTGTGGACAGGTGTCTTTTATACAGGTGACTAGTTAAGACAGGTGTCCTTAATGAGGGTGACTAATTGAGTAGAAGTGTCTAACCACTCTGTGGGAGCCAGAACTCTTAATGGTTGGTAGGGGTTCAAAAACTTATTTCCCTCAATGAAATGCAAATCAATTTCTATCTTTTATTTAAAGTTATTTTTTCGATTTTCCTTTTGATGTGCAATCTGCCACTGTTGAAATAAACCTACCATTGAAATGATACTGTTCTGAGACTTTTCATTTCTTTGTCATTGGACAAACTTACAAAATCAGTGAGGGGTCAAATAATTATTTCCTCCACTGTATACAAGAACAAATGTTTTTTTTTATTTTTCTTTGCTCATCCCTACTAGCCCACAACACAGTGCCACAAGCACAGTACCACACGATTCTTCTTTTCTTTCTCTTTGCTCCACCACTCCTCTCCGTCAAGCTTCGTCTCCTTCCTCCTGACTCTGGCTCCCAGAGTGGTGGCTGCTGGCTCCTTTTGTAGCCCACCCAGAAGTGCTCCAGGTGTTTGTTGACCTATTTCCCGCTGCACTTCTGGGTGTGGCGGAAGAACTGCAGCACCCCCCTGGTGGCACCTCCACATCCTAACAGGGCTGTAGAGAAGTCCCATGGAGCCCTGCGGAAATTCGAGGCACCACTGCCACCCATGGGGGCTGACATCTAGCATCCGGGGAAGGTACTGTTCTGTCCATGCTTGTTCCCCCAGACCATACAAAGAAAGAGCGCCCCGGCTGGGCAAGGGCCCCGGCCATCCACCACACAGTACATTGTTGTTTTTAAGCCATAGCATAGTTTTGATTTTGAGCTTCGGACAGTCGTGTTTCTGGCAACCACAGCTTATCCCATTTATTTCCTTTTTCCATTCTGGTATGGTATGTGAAAAACAAGAGGTCAGACAGACGAGCTCCTCTTCTGTTTGTGAGGTCCATCACCCCCGTGCTGCCTGACGGAGTTGGTGTTATATGAGGGGCTTTATTGCTGTGGTGTGTTCACCTGCAATCTCAGCCCCCTTTTTTTCTCTTTTCTACTCTGTTTCAGTACATAATACATGCAACATCAGACAGACGAGCTACTCTTCTATTTGTGAGGTTCAAAGCATATGTGTTCCGTAGTCATCCACATCACTATGTATTATGGTTCCTAATGCTCATTCATTGGTAGTTAGGCCCACCTTTCCAACGAACGACAGTCATATACCTGTTTGTTTTGCTCGTAACCAGTCGTAGACTAGTTTGTCTTGGTTTTTAAGTATGTGATCTTAGGCATTTGGCTTCACAGGAGCACACCATCAGCTGTCTCTGACTGGCTAAGATTACGTAAATGAAGACTACAACTGAAGATCACTGTAAAAGTCATCTAATGTAACATGGGCTTAAATGGCACCATATGACGCATTCAATCAAAAGAGAGTTGAAATAGCATAGAAACAGTCAATAAAAACAGGTACTGGAGTTATTGAAAAAGGGCCCGATATGGGTGCTGCAATTAACTCCTTTTGAGACCTTTCTACTATTCTGTTATAAATCCTCATTATTTGGCAGAGCTCAATGTAGAGTACCCATGGGGCCCTGGGCAAAGTAGTGCTCTGGGGCCCCTGTATTGAGAGCAGAACAGAAACATACATAGGCATCAGAAACATCATGGGCCCCTGGCCAGTGCCCATACCTGTAAGTGCAAGTGTGGATGAGTATGGGGTTCTGGGTAATGGACTATCACAGTCTATGAGTCTTAAGGACTGTGTCTCTGATAAGGATGTGAGCAACAGTTTAACACCACAAAGAGGAGTCCTGTCTCTTTTTCTCTTCACTTCAAACACCTCAAACTATAAATATAACAACAGGTCATTTCACTGCAGAGGACAGGAGTCAGGGGAAGAGCTTTGTTTATTGGTGCAAATAGAGCTGTCTGCACTTTAACAAGGAACTGGTGATTGACATTTGCCGCACCAAAGAGCCCCTACGTCCAGTCATTATTCAAGGAGTGGATATGGAGGTGGTCCAGTCCTACAAATACTTGGGGTTCCTCATTAATGACAGGTTGAACTAGTCTTGGAACTCTATAAGAAAGGGCAGAGCAGACACTTCTTCCTTAGGAGACTGTGTGCCTTAATGTAGGAAGTGTCCTCCTTCACATCTCTCTATTATATAAAAAAAAATCCTGGGATGAGACGACACTTTTTCAGACAGAAAATTTCAAGTCCCATAAGATGAGACTTTGTTCCAGAAGATTTAACCATGCCCACGGTCCACTCACCTCTCATTCGTGTGAATGCTATTGTCAGACATAGTTCCTGTGCTGTCAGCTCCCCAAGCAAGGGTGGAAATAAGACGAAGAGTAGAAGACAAAGTACAACGTCGTAAAGAAGTCCAAAAACGTTGGCGCAATACACATGCAGAGCAGGTTAGAGATTATGAAAGCACTAAAATTTGAAAGTCTCAAAAAACGTGATAGTAAAGATTGCATTAGTGCTAACAAATGGAAATTATTACTCTGTTAAATAAGGAACAGCAAAAAGAGATTGAATATATGGGCATAGGTGATATGACAGAAGTATGTAGATATTGTTTGGCTTTAAAGTTTAGGTTGGAGACTTGCAGATCGTCTAATTCATGTTGCCATCAGGGAAAAGTAGTGTTTCTTCCCAATGAAGAGGCGTATCCGCGAGAATTAAAAGATTTGTTATTTGGTTAAAGTGAAATCCACATACACCACAGGCAAAATATCCACATCTACAATAATCTGTTTCCGTGTAGATTTACACGATTCAGGATCATACGCTATGAGAATCTATGGTCCCGCAACAATTAAAGCTACTACAAGTTTAATTTCAAAGAAACCACAATTCGGTCAGGTTTATATTTATGATCACGGAGAATCGATGCAACATAGAATCAAAAGAGTTAAACAATCAGATATATTAGAAATTCTACAGCCAATAATGGATACAAATCCATACATCCAAAAGTATCACAATTTACATGAAATTTATCTGAAGAACACAGACAAAGAAGTTTTCTTGGATTTCTGTATAAATCTGAAAGATCACGCTCGCATATGTAATAAACCAACGTGTGATGAATTGTCAGCGATAATAGTTTCGAGAGATATCAAAGACAGAGTTGATACTCGTGTTTGTCCAAAAGCACAGCACGAATTGTCGCAAGCGGCACATCTGGGAAATGACTAGCGTGTAGGGCCCGCACTGGGGTTGGCGCGCGAAGCGAGCAGGGGGCAGAGCACCCCAAGTCTTCTAATAACTCTGTGATGGCCAGTACAATTTTTTACGATGTGGTGTTCTGGGCTCGTGAAATAACTCCAAGAGAAGCCCACCAAATCAACAGGCCATTTAAAAGGGCAGGCTCAGTTATAGGATACACTCGGGACCCCTGGAGGTCAGTGCAAAGGAGAGAGCTAAAACAAAAATGAATGCCGTTATGAACACTGCTGCACATCCTCTCTCTGACACACCAACATGGAGAACTTTTAAACAACAAATCATTCAGCAGAGGTGTGTTAAAGTTTTAACTGACATACTTTATGCTTGTAATGATGTGCTGAGTTTAGTTAAGGAAGTTTATTTTGGAAGTATGAATTTACACCAGGATTTTTCAATTTTTTTTTAATGCCAATCAATAATCTTTACCTCTCTTTTTATAAAGTCCTGTAAAAGCGGATAATATCTCAAAATCCATGTAATTGCTTGATCTGTGTCATTCTAAAACATTTACATTTATTTGTTTGGCAGACCGTTTTATCCAAAGCGACTTAAAAAAGAGGAAAACATAATTGAGTGCCATTAGGCTAAGGCCTGCTTGTTCAGCAAGTGTAGTAGGACAGGTAACAGAAGTAGATGCCCACAAGTGAAAAGATATAATAACTAATAAATTTAGAAGCACAGAATAACTATAGATAAAAAGCAATTAAAATGAATGCTTCAACAAACTAGCCAACAATGTGAAAGTTTTATTTTTAGTAATAAAAATATATTGCATTTGTCATTTCAACAGATGGCACATCATGAACAGTTGTAGTAATACATTTTATTATTACAAGCATTTCAAAATATATTCCAAAAGATGGTGCATTGCAAACATTAATGCTGAGCTCTACGTCGATTACTTAGATTTTACTCTGCCTTAGACGGGCAGCACAGCTATTCACCTTAATAAAAAGATAAGTGTCTGTGTGTCCGGTTGCTACTGTATGTCTCTGTCATTCTCAAACATTTGTTGCAATTAAAATGCATTGCATTTGTCATTCCAACAGGTGGCACATCTCCATCATTAATTCGGCCTTTACGATTCCCATAGCAAGTAACATATAACAGAGACATGCGCATTGCTTGGTGCTTTGCAAACGTTAACTCTGAGGTCTCCGTTGAATTCTTAGATTTTAGCCCGTCTTGGATGGGTAGCATAGTTAGTAACATATAAATAAACTGAGGCTAAAGAGCCATCTCTTCACTCTTCGTTCATTACTGCTCTGTAATGGAGGCTCACGTGCCACAGCTTCTGTAGCCTCACTTGATTTCTTTGTTTCCCCCAGTGTGCTATTCTTACATCCTTTCCAACGCCTCTCCTTGAGTCTGTCAATACTGCACTCCTGTCCCACTGCCATGCTTAATATTATATTGATTTTTTTCTTCTTCAACCACTTACATTACAGTTAATAACTTCCAGGCTTATCGAGCTATGCCATTCAAACTTGCCACTTAGTTCTCATGAAAGTGAGATGTATGTGAGATGTATGAGTTGGTCATGTGGCATAACTGACATCTGGGTATATATGCGATGGTTGAAGGATGTTGCCTTCTGTGCTGGTGCAGGTCAGTCTGTCTGTCATAAAATCATTGCTTATCGATGCCTCCTGTGAGATATGAAAGAAAGAATGAAACTGGCAAAGAAAGTCGCTATTGTTGGCATCACTAGTAGACCTCTCACACCAACTCACTGTTTGCATTGTTCTCCAGGGGTCTTTGTTCCCAGGTCATTGAGTGTATCATTAAACAATTTCAGCTTTGTTGAGTTCTGCTTCATGCCTTGCAACATCAAAGGGATTTTAGAATTTGCTGTCATCTTGCTATTTGCCTAATTAAAATATGGAAAATGACTTCCTATAATTTCTGTATTTTTACTTAAGCCGTCAGTTAATCAACCAATTATTATTGACAGTTTACATATTTAACTTACCGTGGATTCAGAAGCATAGGGAGCCGTTTTGCACACTGTATTCTTTATCTTCATCTGTAGTTATTCTCATTTCTATATGGGAATGTGAGTCACTTTTTTTTCTGACTGGACTTCTCCAATAGAGGGATGCTGTAGATTTAATTTTAAATGGATACATTTGCCTTGCTTGCATTTTATAATCTACAGTGACAAAGTGAAAACATTTTTCAGAAAGGTTTGCAAATGTATTAAAAACTGAAAACTCTTATTCATAGATGTATTCAGACACTTAATTCAGTACATTGAAGATCCAGCCTTAAGTCTTATTGGGAAAGTCCCTTCAAGCTTTGCACACCTGGACTTGGGCAGTTTATTCCATTTTTTCTGTCAGATCCTCTCAAGCTACGTTAGATTGGATGGGAAGAGTCTGTAAACTGTTATCCCAAGGTCTCTCCACACATGTGCTATAAGGTTCAAGTCTGGGCTTTGGCTTGCCAACACAAGGGCACTCAGAGACTTGTCTCGAAGTCACTCCAGTATGTCTTGGCTGTCTGCTTCTGGTCATTGCATGCTGTAAGTTGAACTTTCACTGCAGTCTTAGGTGGCGTACACTCTGGAGTAGATTTTCTACAAGAACCTCCATGGATTTGGCTGCATTTGTCCTCCCTTCCATTCTGATCCATCTCCCTGTCCCTGCACCCTCATAGCAGGATGCTGCCACCTACATTCTTCATCATAGCGATGGCATTATGCAAGTGATAAGTAGTACCTGGTCATTACCAGATGTAGTGCTTGGAGTTCAGTTTTTGTCTCATCACACCAGAGAATCATTTTCCTCATGTTCTCAGGGTCCCTTAAACTGTCCCATGACTTCTTCTCAAGAGTGGCTTTCATGTAGCCGTTCTACCATAAACACCTGATTGATGAAGTGCTGCTGAGATGGTTGTCTTTCTGACAGGTTCCCCCATCTCAGTAGAGAATTTCTGAAACTCTGTTAAGTGACCATTGAGTTCTTGGTCACTTCCCTGACCAAGGTCCTTCTTGCCTGGTTACTCGGGTTGGCCAGAGAACCAAATCCAGGAGAAGTCTCCTGGGTCCTCATGTATTAACGCTGTGCATAGAATTCACACTAAAACATGTCGTGCGGACAAAAATGGAAATGTGTATACTCACAAAAAACATTTCAGATAAATAAAACTGTGTGTAAGCAAAGTTCCATGCTCTTTCACTTCATAAATCCCAAGCAATGTGAATTTTAGTGCACATGTATTTCACTACAACCCCACCCTGACTCCTCCCAGAATTTTGCATATTTAAATATGCAAATAAATTTAACCCCTTCCATTCAGTGTTTTGTTAAAAGACAAGGGTAAAAGCATGTATGAAAAAGAACAATTTCAGAAAATGTGAAATGGAGGCCCTACTCCGTGAAATGGCAAGGAAAACATACTATTTGGTGGCTTAGGCAGTGGTATGAACAACAAAAGGAAATGGACAGAGTGGCACTCAAAAGGTCACATTCAGAAAGTTGCACAGTGCCCGAAACCAACTAGAAGTGGTCAGGTATGAAAGTCGATGTGAAAAGGTAAGTGCCTGCGTGTCATACGGAAGCGTATTAGATGGATAGATACTTTATTAATCCCAAAGGGAAATTCACATACTCCAGCAGCATCATACTGATAAAGAACAATATTAAATTAAAGAGTGATAACAATGCGGGTATAACAGACAATAATTTTGTATAATGTTAACGTTTACCCCCCCGGGTGGAATTAAAGAGTCACATAGTGTGGGGTCTCCTCAGTCTGTCAGTTAGCAGGATGGTGACAGCAGTCTGTCCCTGAAGCTGCTCCTCTGTCTGGAGATGATCCTGTTCAGTGGATGCAGTGGATTCTCCATGATTGACAGGAGTCTGCTCAGCGCCCGTCGCTCTGCCACGGATGTCAAACTGTCCATCTCCGTGCGTACAATAGAGC